>NW_019154104.1:32606953-32662063 GCF_002288905.1 Enhydra lutris kenyoni
GCACACGTGTATATACACGCCCGTGTGTGTGCGCACACATATGTATACATGCCTGTGTGTATGTGTGCACACACATGTACGCATGCCCGTATATGTGTGTGTGTGCACGCCTGTGCCTGAGAGGGTTCTGCTCTCCGTTAATCTGGGTTAGGGGGGCCCTTCTGGAGCCTGTAGTGTGGCTCCTCAGTGCACCCACGTGACAAGTGAGCAGGAGGTGGGGGGTGGAGGGGGCGGTGTGCTCCCAGCACCTCCCAAGGCAGGGTGGTGGTAGAGCCAAGGGGAGAGCTCAGCCCCACCACGGTGGGAGTGGAGGTGTGGGGACGGCTCGGACTGTTATGAAGTTAACTGGGGCCTCCTGAAGAAAGGGCTCAGGGGGACGCGGTGCGGGGGTGGAGGCAGCAGGGGGTGTGGCCAGGCACTGGACCGAGAAGATGTGTAGGGTGACGAGCTGGGACCCTTAGAGACAGCGGGCCCATGGGAAGGTCCGGCAGTCCCAGGCTTCTGGCTGGGAAACCACGGCTGGGCCTTCGGGGCCTTGGAGCAGGGCGAGCGGGGGTGTGACCTCCTTGGAGGTGGGCTGGGGCCTCTCTTTCTGACCCCCCTTTGTTCTCCCAAAGAGGAGAAGACATAAGACACCTCCAGACAAGTGTCGGGGACAGACGTGTGCAGGTCAGGAAGGGGGCTCGGTCCCCCAACCATCAGTGAGATGGTGAATGCCAGCTAAGACATTTGCTGAAACTCTCACTTGCTTGGGGGCGATGGGCAAAGCCCTGAGTGCCCCCCCCCCACTTCTGGAGTGACAGGCGAGGCTGTCAGGATCGGAAGTGCTCTCACGGAGTCCCTAGCTCCCCCAGCTCCCGGCCCACACTCTCCCCTCCTGCGACCATGCGTTCGCCCTGGGGACAAGCCCTAGTCGGGGCCTGCCAATTAGGGCCTCTTACTGGAGGCCTGGCCCAGCCCGGGCACCTGGGCACTCTCTAGGGAGAGGGACAGGATTAGGGGGCCCACGCCCAGCCGATCTTTGTTGGGAGATCAGCCGGTAGGTGCTTTGGGCGAGGGCGGCAAGGCCTGTCTGTTCCTGGAGGCTCCAATTACAGGCCCCTCGGGAGGGTAGCAGGGCGGCTGTCCAGGGAGTCCTGGGTCCTGGACCTTAAAAGAGTCTCCCCTGGCTGTACCCCCAGCTGGAGTCCGTGCCTGAGCTCAGCCTGGGGAGAGAGGAGGGTGTGGCTAGGGCTCAGGGCCTGTGCTGGTGCCCCGTCCTGGTGGCCCGAGGTCCCTGAGCTCCTAGGGGAGACCCCAGCTGGTGCTTCCGTCAAACTGGGTACTTAAATACATTAGCGCCAACCGGACTGGGGCTTGGGTTTCTCCGATCTGGTTTTGGGACCCGAGGTGCTCTGTGGGGAGCTGCCGCAGCTGGAGCTCTGGGTGCCAAAGTTGGGGGGAGGGCGTCCGAGCCCTGGCCCGGCCCCATCCCTGCGGACCTCATGAGCAGGTCCAGGCTTACCCTCTCATCTGGCCCTGCGTGGACGGACAGGGAAGGCGCGGATCCTGGGGATGGGGGAGTGTGGCAGGTGTGGAGGGAGGGCTCCTCTCTGCCCGTGGGGCCCCGTCCGCAGACTTCATGTTTTTCTCCTGGGCCTCAGCTCCCGCACCCCTGAACACAGATGTTTCAGGGAGGGCTTGATGGGGAGACCCTAGACTTGTTCTCCCGTCCTGTGTGGCCTCGGGTGTCACAGAACCCCTGGGTGGGGTCACCCTCAGACAGCAGAGCGGCCGGGCGGAGGAGGCCGGAGCCCTTCTCTTGCCAGCCCCTGCAGGGCTCCGCAGGGGGCTGGAGGGCCGAGCAAGGGGGCGGGCCTTCCTGCAGACCCCAGGACCCACTGAGGGGCTGGGGCGCACATGCCCTGACTTCCTCCTTCCGATCGGAGCTGCCTGAGCTCCGTCCTCTCTCGGGAAGGGTCATAAGCCAGCGTCGTGCGGACGCCTTCTTTGCCTCCCTGGTTGTCACACACGGATCCAGGATGGTCTCTGGGAGGTGCCGAGCTGGCAGAAGGGCCGGGAGGAGGCGTGGGAAGGAGGCACACTCCTCGGACCCTGGTTTGCTGGCTCCCCCAAGACCCCTGCAGCTGAGATGCATGCCCACCACACACGTGCCTGCCTTCTGGCACAGCTGGCCCCTGCCCAGCGGAGAGTGGGTGCACGGCAGCCAACAGAAGCTGGGGAAGCTGTGGGTGTCATGGGGAGAGCCTCCGGTCCTCTTCCTGCTGTGTTCTGGGTGTGGGAGCTGCAGGTGGCCACCGACAGGGCCTGGGAGCCAGGAGCACGCCCGGCAGCCTGGCCGTTCAGGGCCTTACCTGCACCCACCCTGGCCCAGCATGGCATAGCCCATCCCAGTGGCCGTCCTGGGGGTGCTCGCCCCCGCCCCGGCCCCTGTGGAGGCCGATTGCTGTGGTCTCAGCTGCTCCGGCTCCCATCCGACCAGCCTGCTTGGGGCTCTTTGGGGTGGCAGCAGTTCTGGCTAATCACGTCACAGGGCGGTGCTCCTGCCCAGGGCACGCGTGGGACCTGAAGGAGGACAGAGCAGGTGACAGTCACAAGGCGCACAGGGGACACTTTCCAGTTCAGGAGAGGCTGGCGCTGTCCCCGCAGCAGACGGGAGACGGACAGGACCCCCGTGTGCTGGACTCTGGGTGGGGCGGTCCAGCGAGATGAGGGACCTGGGTACCTGGGCTTCAGGATATAAGATATAGGCACAGATGATGCCGGCAGAAGGGCATGAGAGGTGCCAGAGAAAGTTCTAGAAAGAGGAGGAAGCGGTCACTTGAAGTATGGAGAATCAGGGAGGTGTCCGGAGCAGTCTCCCCATTCCCGGTTCCCTCCCTGGCCTCACGGCGTTTCTCCCCCTGTCCCCCTCCCCCCCAGCTCCAGCGGCCAGGTCCCCCCGCCCTGCCCACACCTCGCGGTTTGGCCGGCAGGAGAGCTTCCGTCTGTGGCCAGCCCAAAGCCGTCCGTGGGTTCTCTGGGTCCACACCCCTCAGTGGCCTTGGCAGCGGGTCACGGTACGCCTCAGGATGGCGGGGGAGGGGTTCTCCTCAGTCCACTGCGATCCACCCTGGGGCTGCGGGCGGGGGACGCATGGGGATGATGGTGGCTCATGATGGAAGGACGCTGGGGGTTGGATGGAAGGACGCTGGGGGTGGCTTTGTGGCTGTCTCACAGGGGCTGGACCAGCGAGTGGGCTGTGCCTGAGACCCTGGGGATCTCGTCTCTCCTGCTGGAGTGTCTCTGCAGTCTCCCGTTGGTGGGGCCCACAGGGAGGGCTGGCAGGCTGTGTCCCTTTTGTCTGTCCGTCTCCTGTCTCGTCCCGTGTGCACCTTCAGGGGACAGAGGACGGGCATTTGCTGCTGTTCAGGCATCCTGGAGCCTGACGCTGGCAGAAACGGCTCCTTGCAGGTGTCTGTGGACACCCCTGTCCACACGGACAGAAAGAGGGGGTCTTAGTGCTGGTGCAGGGGTGGGGGGAGCAACGGCCAGTCCCCTCAGACAGCGGAAGTGTGGGGGGCTCAGGGGGCGGAGCTGGGGTGGGGTAGAGGAGCAGGGCCCACAGGTGGGCATCCCTTGGCCGTGTCTCTGCTCGAGGCCCTGCTGACCGGGTGCTCTCGTCCCCCCTCCCGGTCGTGGGCTGGCACATGACTGCCTGGGCCACCGAGGGGCCCCCCGAGCTCTGTGTCCTGCATTGGAGTGACCCCGAGGCTCCAGAGCCCTGAGACCCTGCTCGCGCAGTCTCCAGCTTGAGACTCCCAAGGGGCGGCGTCTGGGCCGTGTGCACGGTCGTCCAGAGGTGCCCACACACCGTCTTGGGGCCACGAAGGGCTGGACCCCCGCTCGGCCACTGCGTGCCATCTTGTAGTGGAGTGGTCCCTGCCGAGCCCCCCAGAGGAAGCCCCGGAGCCCCGGGAGGCCCCCCGGAGCCCCCCGGAGCCCCCGGAGCCCCCAACCCTGCTGTTGGCTTCGAGCCGGCTCCTCACCTCCCTGGGACTCAGTCTCCCACCTACCCAATGCCAAGCGTTCATTTGGAAAGCACGGACCCTGGGAACACCACTGTGACCGGGCTGACCTTCCCTGCTCCTGCTGTGGGATAATCTGGCCACCAGTGAGGAGAGCATGAACAGTGTTTGCCCTGAAGACTAGGCAGGGGTGCAGAGGACAGTGTGGGGCAGGTGGGGGCTCCTCCTTGGGGGGTCTGGGAGGAGACATGGGAAGGGCAGCCCTTGCCGTTCTCCCAGATGAAGGCAGAACAGGGGGCCCAGAGAGCCAATGACAGGAGGGCTGCTCTCCCGGAGGCCACGTTCCCCAGCCTGACGACCGTCGCCACTTGCCCGGGCCGCTTGGCAGCCTGATGTGGGTTTAGCCGTCCGTCCGCTCCCTGGCTCCCAACGGGTGCTGCGCGTGTGTGCATGAGTGTGCAAGCCCAGGCATGCTCACACACGCGTGTGCGTGCAGCCACAAGCCCAGGCAGGGTGGGGGCAGGGCGGCTCACATCTTAGGACAGGCGTTAGGATGCCCAGCCCCGCGCGGTGGTGGGAGGGGACCACGTTCTTGCAAGACGATAAACTCCGGGGTAGGCCTGCCGGGCACATGGTAAGGGGGCCAGCCAGCCTGAGTCCTCCTGCCAAGTGCAGGAGGGGTGTGCCAGCCCTTCTACAGATGATGGAGGCTCGGGGCTGGGGAAGAGGCTGCCCCCACCCGTGTGGCTTCCTGGACCTCCCCTGGCCAGGGCCTGTGGGTGCTGACCTTGGACGTGACGTCAGTCTGCTGCAGGGAGGGGCAGGTGGCCTGGGGCTGGGCCTGCTGGGAGGCTCCTTCCCAGGCACGCTCAGTGGGGGTGAGGGGCCCTCCTGGCCTGCCCCCTGCCCCCGCCATGCTGACCCCCCCGAGCCAGCCCAGCCCCTCCTGCACACACCAGCCCTCCCACCGTGCGACGCGATGCTCGTGGCGGGAATGGCGCGAGCTCTCTCAGCTTTACCAGGCCCTGCCCTCAAAGGCAAGTCCCTCCCTTCTCCAGGCTGAGCCATTCTGCCTCTGTTTCCTCACCGGCACAAGGGGTGACTGCTCGAGGGGGCTCTGCCAGCCTTTCTGCTATCCTCCCCGCCACCAACGCGGGCGATCGCAGGCGTCCCTCCACGGTGACCCTGGCAGGGCTTCTGGAGGGGCCTAACGGACGCAGCCCACTGACTCCGAAGGCCTGTCCTCGCCCCCTCTGTCCTTCCGTCTGTTTGGGCTCTGAGGCCAGCCCACCTGCAGAGACCCGGCCTGCCGCGTGCGGAGCCACGGCGGGAGGCCGTGCGGGCGCCCGGGGACTCGCTGGGTGACCTGTCAACGGCGGGAACAGAGCAGCTGGCGGGGACCTGGCTCCGGGCCTTTGCTCGGTCCCCGCCCGCCAGGGAGGGTGCGGACGGCGCTCTTCCTGTTACGACTGAAGGGATCTCCATAGAAACCCAACAAGGTCTAATTAGACACAAGTAAGTGCTTCCCAAATGCATTTTAATTACTGCTCTGCTGAAATAAATGTCAAGCTGAGGATTCAATTGCCTCGTGTGTGAACCAAATCGGGGCCTCTCCTTCCCAGCCGTGGGTACGTCCTTGGCACTGCTTTGTGCCAGGGCCCAGCAGGACGTCAGAAGCACTTCGGGAAGGTGCCCATCCGGCCCAGAGGCTCTGGGAGCAGTGAGGGGCCCGAGGCACGCAGGGCTCTGGGAAGCGGAGTGCTGGGGGTCCAGCAGCTGGGCGGCAGGCCGGGGCCGGGGAGGGGCTGGGTAGGGGTCGGGAGAGCCAGCCAATGGGGGTTGCAGCACAGGGCCAGGGGGGTTGGGGGTCCCTGTGGGGGCAGGTCGGGCTTCAGAGCCAGGCTCCCAGCACCATGGGCTGAGCTGCACTGGGGAGCCCGGACCAGGGAGCTGCATGGCGGGTGGCGGGCGCATCTCCACCCCCCACGTCGTGTGTGGGCCCCCCACCCGCCCCGCTGGGCTGAGCCCTGCCCCTCGGATGCGCAGGATGGGGTTCTGATCCCTGGGAGAAGCTTAGAAAGTGACAGATCAGCAGAAATAAGGTCCCCCGTGCTGGAGGCAGAATTTATTGTGGAGAAACCGCTCAGCAACTACTGTCAGCTTTAGAAATAGACTTTTCAGTACATAAATCCCGCGGCTTCCGCCTGGCAGATAAGCCCGGCCCATCTGTCTGGAGGAGTTCAGGAATGACAAACGGAGCGGTGTGTGGGGGGACGCCGTGGCCACCGCTTCAGGCGCTTGGTGCATCTTGGGGCCGCCGGGGTCTTGTGCTCCGGGTGGGCGGACCTTCAGCGTCCGGCCCCCGTCACTGGGCAAGAAGTGGACACACAAGGTTGGCAGAAACCCGGCGACTCAGAGGGTGGTCCTGGAGCCCGACCTCGGCGGGGGGTCCCCACTCCTGCGAGTTCCCGGTTTTGTGAATGAGGGCTCCCCTGCCTCAGTTTCTTCATCTGTGAGAAGGCTATCCCCTGCCCCCGATCTCCTGGCGGTAGGTAGGCTTCCCTCTGAAGTGCACCTGAGACCCAGGGCAGGTGGAGAGGTTGGAACGGGCCTACAGATGGGGGGGAGCCTGACACGGGGGAGCAAGCCGACAAAAGGGAGGTTGGCTGTGCAGGCGGGACACAACCCCTCTGGGGTCCTCCGGGAGGTGGTGCAGAACATGCCAGCGTCATCCCCCAGGGAACTGGCTTGGGGCTGCTCCCAGGGTGTAGCCGGGGACACCTTCAGGTGAGGTTGCAGGTGGGCGTGGCTGGGTGCTCGGGAGCTGAGGGGCCCATCACACCCGCTGCGGCAGCCGTTCAGGGACCAAGCAGGTCTGGAACATGCAGGATCTGGAACATGCACAGCCCTGGGGCATGGAGCACGCAGCCACCTGCGCAGCTGGGGCTCCATAAACCCTCCTGAGCTCCAGGGCCCGCGGGGCCTGCAGACAGCTGGGGCGGGAAGCCAGGCCCTCGGCCCCCAGGCCTCTGTCTGCTGAGGGTCAGCGAGAGAGCAGGGCCTCAGTGCCGCAGCTGGAGGACCCAAGTTCTGCCCCTGCCCACATGAGCCCGGGGGTGACGTCTTCCTGGGCTTGCGGATGGGAACCCAGCCCAGGCCATGGTGTGGTCCAGCCGAGCAGGGGACCCGGCCTCACTGGCTCTGGCCTGCAGGCCACATGTCCACCACGCGTGTCTTTCTGAGTGCCGAAGTAGTGACAATGTACCACACGGCCCAGAAACCTACACCCGACCCTTTTTCTGGAGAACACATCTCACGTTCGCTTCCTGGGGCTCCCGTAACAGACGTCTGCAACCCAGGATGCTCGGGACAAGGGAAATGTCATCTCTCCCAGTTCTGGAGGCTGAAATCAGCATCACTGCGCCGAAATCAGGGCGTCTGCAGAGCGGCGCTCCCACCAGAGGCTCCAGGGAGGGATTCTTCCGGCCTCTTCTTCCTCCGGGGGCTGCAGGCCACCACCCCTCACACACGGCTCCTCTTCAACGTGTCCCTTGGACAGAACGCCCGCGCTCGCCTCTGGGGCCCACCAGAAAACCCGGGACAATCCAGGATAAGCTCCCACCCCAAGATCCTTCACTCGATCCCCTTTGCAAAGGCTTTATACCAAGTGAGGCTACACCGAGAGTTTCTGACTATCTTCGGGGCCACCATTCAGCCTCGAAGACATCAAGTTGCCTGACCGATTTTCTGTGCCGGAGAGTGACACCTTGTTTCCCGTTCACGCCTGTGCCGGTCTTCCTCGTCGGCGCCCTTCCGCAGGCGCTGCTGGGCATGAGGCCGTGCCCTCCCGTCCTGTGGGAGTGGGTCTTGCAAGCCAAAACGGGTCAGGAGGGCTTGGTTCAAGCTGTGTCCAGGTGCAGCTTTTTCCACGAGAGTTTTGGCTCTTGTCTGTTTTCTTTCGGCTTAATTTTCTCTACCGGTGTGAGTCCTTTCCAACGGGACAGAGGCTGGGCGTGTGCTTTGACTCTGCGGAGAGGCGCAGGCGCAGGTCCGCTGTGGCAGGTCCGCAGTGGGAGGCGTAGGGCAGGTTAACGGGAACCTGCCTTTCACACCTCCTCCTGCTGCAACTGCCTCTTCACGCCTCCTAATGAAGGGCCTGGGGAGCGGGCCCTGCCCGCGGGGGCTCCAGGGGGAGCAGAAGCGACATGCAAATAGCACCCCTGTTTGGGGAACCCGCTCGTGCTGCAAGTGGGGGCTACACCAGCGAGGGCTTGGGGCGCAGACAGAGAGAGGGCGGTAGGAAGGGGGAGCTGGGTTTCGGGACCTGCTGGGTCAGTAATGACTGGAGAGGCACCGCCATCAACCATGGGCTGGGAGGGGCGAGTGGAGGCGTTTTGACCCTCCTGGGTTCGTAGGGGCTGTCAGCTACCGCAGGCCTTGCCACGTCTGGCCACCGGAGCTGTGGTCTGTGCAGAAGCCACAACCTGCAGAGACGCTCCCTACACCACCAGGGCACGGAGACACCAAGTCCCCGCTGGGAGCACAGGGAGGCTTGCCAATTGGATTTCTGCTTGCATGAAGCATGGGGGAGGCCGGAGGGGTCAGACAGCTCTAGCTGCCCTGTCTGTCCACAGTGGAGGGGAGAGGCTGGGCTCCTCCTTCCCAGAGAGCGCGGAGGAGACACCAGGTTTTCAGTCCTTCCAACCACAACCCCTCCTCGCCAGGCCTGGAGGCGGGAAAGTAATTTTCTTGCCTGTTTCTAGCCCAGAGAAAGCCCTGCGGGTGTTGGGGGTGTGGGGGGGGGGCTGCTGCCTGAGCCTGGCCAGGGACCCCCGCCCCTGCCCAGGTCTGTCTCGGTCAGGAGCCTGGGCTCAGGGTGTCCCGCATCACAGTGACTGAACACACAGGGAGGTTGAGAACACGGGGAGCAAATGTGTATCCGTCCCTGCCACCAACACCCCGACCTGGACTGCTTTGCCGTGCTTTTATTTCTAAGCAAATTATTATTTGCAAACGCAAATAATTTCTAAGCAATTATTCTAGCAAAACGCAATTATTTCTAAGGTCCAGATCTGACCCTTGGTGGGAGGGTCAGGACTTTGAGGAGAGCCCCAGATGCTCAGAGAGCGTGGTGAGCCCGGGAGTGATGCCCTGGGAACACGGGATCCTGCTGGAACCCTGTTAGTGTGGTGGGGAGCCCAGGGCACCCCCCATCAACACACAGATCAGGGGGTCTGCCTGGGGGAGAGGGACAGGGCGTAAGGGCGCTGGTTGCCTCCTCTCCAGGCCACTTCCTCCCTCCTTAACCGGTTCCCTGGGACTCCTGTGCAGTGGACGGTGGCAGACCCTGCCCGCTGCCCCTGATGACAGTGGGGTCACAGTGCCCATGCCGTGTCTGAGCGCCAGATACATACGGTGTGTCCGGACATGGGTCCTAGCAGCCATGGGCCTGCAGGGAACTTCTCCAGCTTCCAGAACCGGACTCTGAACCAGACACGCGGCTGCAGAAGCTGAGCTTCCCCATCCCCCACTGGCCCTGGCCTTGGAGCCCTTGTCCTGGCCGGGCGAGGACACGCACAGACACACCCAGCTCATGTGCCCAACGACCTCCTGGGTCCTGCGGGTTAGCAGGTTGGGGGAGCAGAGGCTGCCGCTGCTCTGGGCCCCCCTGCAGCTCGGGCCCCGGGTTCTGGGCAGTCTGCAGGGCTGCGGTTGGGGGGACAGCAGGGACCCGTGGGGACGTCCAGCAAGGAGCTGTCGGTGGGTGGAAAATTGCGAGGAAAGCACAGGGGTGGGAGGTTCCTGCAGGAGGCAGGCCAGGGTGAGCCCACGTTCCCTGGGGCGCTGGGGGGGTGAGAATCCGATCACTTATGGAAGAGGGTGGTTCTGGCCGAATCTGGACTTGACTGGGGAGTCACGGATGGGGCTAGGAGAAGGCTCGGACCCGAGACTCTCTGTCATCCCTCACCTGGACGGGCGCAAGGGGTCCTTGGGCCCCTCAGAGAAGAGGGCCTGACCCCTCCTACGGATGCCCACCTCCCCTCTGCTGAGGAAGCGTATGGGGCTGGCTGTGTTGGGGGCTGGTGTGGGATCAGTGACGCCTCTCGCCACTGGGCACTTAGGGGATGGGTCCCACACATGAGCTCTGGAGCGACCCTTGGCTTCTTGGAGCTGGGACTGTCTTCCTCCCGTCGGGTTCCACTCGGCCCCAATGCCTGTTGGAGACCCAGTGGCAGTGCGTTCTATCCCAGGCCCACAGAACCTGGCCTGCTGGGACAGGACATAGGCCTCCTGGTCTGGGCGCGTCCTGGCTCCCCTCTGCCTCTGTTCCCACATCTCCTAAGATGTCATGGTGGGGCTGGGCTGGGAAGCGTCGGCTGAGGGAGCATGACAGTTGTCTGCCCCGTGCGTCCTCCAGGCTGGCCATGATGGCCACAGTGTGGCCTGTGAGTCCCTGTGAGGACGTCTGTTTCTGGAACACAGAGGTTTCAGGACAGCTGAGGGTAAGAAACCACACGCTTGAGAGGGACCGTTTTGCATCCGAGTTTGTGTAAAATGAAGAAGGGACCCGCGGCCGGGGGCCCCCATGGCCGGGGTGGTCTTCAAACTGGCCCACGCAGGGGCGATGGGGGGCCGGGCTTGTGCATTCACTGAGACAAGCATGTAGGAGGCCCAGCACCGTCCTCTAGTCAGAGCCCCGTGGAGGCTGCCAACATCACACACTGTCCCCATCTGTCGCTGCCTACCTGTGTCTCGTGATTTCCGTCTTGCCGTCTAGAACGTGTTCATTCCTTCTTGAAAGTCTATTAACATACTATATAATTCAGTTCTTTGAGTTTTTTTTTTTTTTTTAACAGAGGAGGAGTTCAGGAATATATAGGTCACCACTAATTTTTGGATGTTTACTATGCAAATTGTTTTAAGGTGAAAAAAAAAAAACAACCCCCAAACCTGAAATGCTTCCATTAAGAAAGCCAACCAAACAAAACCATCCGGTCAGGGAAGCCGTAGTTTGGATCCAGGACTGTGCGACTGTGTCTCTTGGGGCGACCGAGGTCCCTGTCCCGGGGGTGGTCCGGACATAGCACCTTTTCTCAGCTGAAGAATAGAGGCCGCACAGACGGGCAGAGGAACCCGTCCGCTCCGGTGCCTCCCTGCGCTGCTCCGTCCTTTGGTGCCAGGGACCCAGGGTCGCAGGCTAGCACGGAGGGCCGCCCGCTGCCCCCTGGCTCTCGGCAGCCCTGTCCGGGTGAGGTCAATACCAAATTTACACAGCCCTGTCCCCTCCTGCCGTCTATCAATATTTCATGACCGGCTGTGGGATGCTGTCGGTGTCCTTGTGCAGCCCGTCGTCGTGCGACAGTGACAGAGGTCCTGGCAGGTCCCGGAGCTCCCAGGTCAGCTCTTCCCGAGGCCGCGGGGCCTCTCACTGGCAGGGTGCGCAAGGGCCCGGCGCTGGGGAGCGGAGCATGTGATGAATTTAAGGCCGTTTCGGTCGTCCGGCAAGGAGGGGCCTGCCTGCTGATGTGTGATGTGCGGGTGGGCTCCAGATGGGAGGCGGGGCCGGGCCGGGAGAGTGGCTCACCACCTGCCCCGGGACCTCCGAGGGGTGTCAGCTGAGCAGGAGGGAGCCAGAAAGGCTGCTCACCGCAGGCCGTGCATGTGGTCCCTTTCCGGGAGCTGCTGAGCCACCCCAGTAACGCGGTGGGTCTCCCCCACGGAATTCAGCCTCTCCGCCAGCAGCAGCTCCCGTCTGCGTCCTGGACCGTGGCACGGGCTGCAGACCCAGGCGGGCGGCGGTAAATAAGGCAGCACGCTGACAGGTGCGGGGCCTGAAGATGAACACTGGTGTCAGCTTCCCACCTCGTCCTGGATAAATGGGGGGGTGACCAGGCGAGTGGGCAGGGGGAGTCAATTTGCAGCTGCCTTGTGTGTCTCTGGGTCTAGATTCCGCGCCCATAAATAACCTGGCCCCCCTCTCGGCAGGCTCGCCACCTGTCGGCCCTGCGTGCGGGGACCAGAGCTGGCTGCGGGGACGTGGCAGCCCGTTCCTTGATATACGGACGCCCCGGCTCTGGGATTATCTGGCGGCGCGTTTAGGGCCTTCCGGGAGGGAAGCCGGTGGTCCCGTCAGCTCAGCCGCACACACGTGCCGTTTGGCGTCGGGGCGAGTGGAGAGGCCTGGGTCTGCTCCCGTGGAGCGTGGGCTCGGGGGAGATGGGGGTCGGGCACATTCCCTCGCAGGCGTGAGAACCCCGAGGCGCCCTGGGGCCAGGCCAGCTGACTTCGTCTTCGAGGACACACGGTGACCACTGGGGAGCTGCCTCGGGCTGACGACACAAAGTCCATTTCACGCTTATCAGCTCAGGCCGGTGAGAGCTTCCCAGCGGGACCAGATGCTGCTGTCCAGCTGTCCCTGGTCCCGGGAGGGCGGGATGAAGGCGGGTTTCTGGGGCAAAAACCTGGCTCTGTGGCCGGCCTCCTGGAGGAAGAGGGCAAGGGAGGGAGGTGGCGGGGGAGGCCGAGCTTCGCAGCGGTGAAGTCCAAGTGCTGATGAGCAACAGGGACTCCGGCGGCCTTCCCCCCACCCCACCCCAGCGGGGCCCGCAGTGGGGGGGTGGGGGGCAGGATGCGGGGCTTGCTGGTCATGTGACCAGGTTACTTAGTGCTACGCACCTCCGCCTTCCTATCTATAAATAGGGACCAAAGAGGCTGCTCCCAGAGTTCCCTGAGCTTCCCGTGCCTCTGGTGCTGCTCCCGGCACGCCCCCACTTTGAGCTCCACACGCAGGTGGCTCGTGGCCTCCCTGGGCACTCTGCTCCTGTGTGGGCACTGGCTGGTGGGGAAGGCCATGCCGGGGATGGATGATCCTCTCTGGGACCCACAGCCTCACCATGGGGCAGGCCTGAGCTGGCACTAGGCCTTGGAACCAATCAGAGTGGGTGTACGCCCTCCCGCAGCCACTGCCCAGCATGGAAAGGGCCAGGATGGGGAGGGCCTGGGCACTGGGGACGGAGGCAGACGTTCCCAGGTGTGGGGGCTGGAGCCTAGTCCCGGGGCTCCGTGATGGGCCTCCAGGGAGAGAAGGGCAGAAGGGATGCTCAGTGCCGGGCAGGGACACCTCATGGACAAACTGTGAGGATGGGAGAGCACGGTCAGGGCCCCAGGGCGGGGGGACACTGAGGGACATTTGGGATGTCAGACACCAAGCAAAGACTCGGACTCTGTCCTGAAGGTGGGGAGGGCAGTCTGGAGGCCCCAGGCTGAAGGACGACCATTTGGGTGTGGGTCTGGAAGGGCCTCTGGGACACTGGGGTCCCATGGGAGTTGTGCGGGGGCTCTCCCTCGAGTCCTCTCCCTTGCCCACCACTGCGGGCGGCTGCCCTTGGACTGGCTGGGTCACTGGTGGCCCCGGCCGGGCTCTGAGTGCTCCCCACGAAGCCGGGTCCTGGAGTGCAGTCTCTCTGAGCCCCGACAGACCAGATGAAAATGACGAAGTCGCTGTTCTCTGACACAGACACCCAGAGGGCTGGGTTTGGGGAAATTAGAAGAAATTCTGCTTCCCTAAGCGTGCAGGTCACAGACCTGCTCTCATGGCCCTGGTGTGCCCCAGCTTGGTCCCTGCCATTGGAAGACGTGCTGGCTGTGCCGGGGACAGCTCCCACTTGGGGTGGGGGAGTCTGTGGGGCGTTAGGGTGGACGGGCCTGGGGGATGGGCGGTGGCAGGAGCCGTCTTGCCGGAGCACGTTCCCCCGGACACCCCCGGGCCCCGTGGCGGCTCACCTGTGGGCCTGGGCGCGGATCCGCAGCCCGAGTTCTGGGTCTAGCAGGCACACGGAGCCCCACAAACACTGGCTTCCATGCGCTGACCCAGCAGGGCGTGGGAGGGGGTGGGATCCCCGTTGAGTCCCATCTGTGGTCAGAGTGAGTGGCACAGGTTGACACATCAAAGTGAGTCCCTGTGCCACTGCTGGGGGAAGCCACCTACCCTCCTTGTGGCCGTTGCTGATGTCTGTGCCGTGGGCAGCCCTCCACGGCCAATTTCAAGCTCCCCAGGATCCTGGCTGGTGGCCGGCTGGCTTGCAGGTGTGGCCGGCGCTCAGTTGGGGGGGCAGCTCACACGGCCCGTTGAGCAGTGGGGTGCATACGTGTTTCTGGAGGCTGGAACATGGCGCGTGAAGGACACGGAGAGCCCATCAGCCTTGCAGTAGCAAGACCACAAAGCCTGTGGTTGGACCCTGTGACCAGCCCAAGTCAAGTCAGGAAACCGCAGGCAGTCCTGACTGAGGCTGGTCATCCTGGGGCACCTGGGGACGGGGACAGGGAGTATGGGGACAGGCCTCCAAGGGCTATTCAGCCCGGCCCGGGGCCAGGGGAAGCCGCGAGGGGCCCCGTGTGCAGGAGGCCAGAGGCTGGCATCTCTCTGACCCATGGATGGCTGAGCCTTGACCTGAGTCCCAGATGGAGCCCTGCCCCTGCCCTGGGGGACTTTGGGGCCCCTCGGCCATCATGGACCAGATGTGGGTGGCGTCTTCACTCTCCGCTCCAGCTCCCTTGACCTCCACTCCTGCCACTTCCAAGGTCGACCTGTGATGGTGCACCCTGGCAAGAGGTGGGGTGTGATGGCCCTCAGGCGCCTTCTCCCGGCCACCGTCTGCAGGGGGGCGCGCGGGGGGCAGTGGTTGAAGGTCTTGGTCCCTGGTCCTGCCCTACTGCCGTCCCATGGGCATTTCCCTGGGACCCAGGTCTGGCCCCACCCCCACCCCAGCTGCCCTTCTCTGCTCTGACCACCCCAGGCCTGGGCAGTTTGCAGCGTTGCTCTGGGGACCTGGGGACCTGGTGACCTGGTGGGCGTGGGGGGCCTGGCTTCCTGCCCGCTCAGTTACTTGGGCATTCCTGGAGACCCCCGGGGGCCGGGACCGGCTGACTGCTCCTCTTTGGGGGCCCATGTTCTCAGACCTTAGCCAAGGAGGAAATCCGTGGAAATCGAGGTGAATGCTTTCGTTAGCGGGATGGGTTTTCATTGACCGGCGGGAGCTCGGGGGGCCCGCAGAGGCCGGAGGGGGTCACCGGCCTGTAGCCGCTCCTGCACTGAGCCGCACCTCCCGGGAGCAGCAGGCACTGTCCCTCCGGCCCCGGGCCCCCTCCTCGGTGCGGGTCACTTTACCGCTAAACTGCACTTAAAGACCCCCTCGCTGCCCCCGTAACACCACGTCCCGGGCGTGGCCTGTCTGCAGCGGCCCCATCGCGCGGCTGTCTGGTCGGCAGCCTTGTTGCCCTGCAGGCTCGTCGCCCTCGAGCCTGCTGATGAGGCTTGGAGTCTGACGTCCGGCCCACGTCGCCAAAGAGATTGATGCTCCCTCTGCCTGGGCCTCCCTTACCCTCGGCGGGAAGCTCTGGGGCTCAGATTTGACTTGGTCCGGCGTCTCGGCAGAAACTGCTGGAAGCGGAGTGTGGGCAGGGGGCTGCATCTGGAGCTGGACGTCCGCTCTGGGCGGCCCAGACGTTGCCGGCCACGGCGCCAGGGGTCTGAGGTCACCCTGACCCGGGAGCGGGGAGACACGCGGGTGGGGTCCAGGCCACACAGAGCCGACCCTCACAGCCGCGTGGCTGACATGCTGGCCCTCTCCTGAGCCCTCCCCAGGTGGGCTTCCGAACCCCATTTTCTTCATGAGGGGCGCCCTGTCTCAGACCCACTCAGGCACACCGAGACGGTTGGCCTCTGGTCTGGGGTCTGCAGATCTGGCCTGGGTTCCCCATGGTCCGGGGACCCCAGGATGAGCTCACGGCCTCAGAAGGTCTCATCTGTGTGACCCCAGCCCCGTTTCCCGGCAGGAATCAGGCAGGTGAACCCGGTGTCGCCCCGAGCCTGGCCCCGGAGTGAGACCGTGCGTGACCTTGGGTGAGGGTCCTGACCTTCCTCATCCCAAGCAGGGCTAAGAGGGGCGGTCTCCCGATGTTGCTGATGGATGGAGTGTGGCAGCGTCCGGGTGTCCCTGCCCTCTCTCACCCCAGCTGTGTTTCTTCCTGAGACAGGGCCCCGGGGACAGTGAGGCCGTCAGGCAGGCCTGCCCCACATCCCACCCCTCACTCCTACCGTGGATGTGTGGCTTCTACTCTGGCGCCCCAGGGATGTCACCTCTGAGTTGGGCTAATAATGCCCGTGACCCAGGGCCGCATGGGAGTCTGAGTGTCCTGCGGACGCACGTGGACGGCCACTCTTGTCCTGAGCAACACGGTGCCCTCCGTCTGCCTCCGCCTCTGGGGTCCTGAGTCGTTTGCTGAGTCACGAGGATGCGCCGTAAGGATGGTTCTGGACTCACGTCACTTGCAGCCACGGCCATGGCTGATGGGAGCCCTCCCCCTCCCAGCGTGAGGGGTTCCTGCCCGTTGTGGGGATCCCTCTCATGGTCCCCATTCACGGGGCTGTGCGGCGGGCGAGGGAGACGCTTGGCAGGGGTGTGGGCTCGGTGCCTTTAAGATTGCGCTGGTTCAAGTTAAAGACGTCAACTTCTCCCTAGTGTGCGCGCGCGCCGGCCTCAGCAAACACACAATAAATCAGCATTTCCCAGACCGACCGCTCCTGGGTTTCCAGACAGACGTCGTCTTATTAACATTTATGTTTCATTTTGTGTGGCTGATATCGTCTCAGAGAAATTAGGGGGAGCTTATTAGTGTTTGATTTAGCGGCAGGAACCCTGGTGAGCACGATGGTCTCGTTCCAGTGGGTGGGGGTCCCCGGCTCCCTCCCGGGTCAGGGGAGGGGGTGGACTGCTGCAGATGTCCCTGGCCATTGGGGACAGTGCTGGCCAGATGGCCCTGTGGGGGCCCGGGGAGGACATGACCCTGCCGTCAGGATGGGTCCCCACCCCCCAGAGCCATCCCCAGCTCCTTGCTGGCGGCATGGTTCTGTTAGAACACGGCCTTGGAACTGCGCCTGATGCTTTCACACCCCCTCCTGGCACCGCTGTCGCTCACGTGTCTGTGCTGTGGGGGTGGGGGGCAGGACTGAAGCTCAAGGTCAGGACCCCGGGACTCAGACGGGGCCATGTCCACACTGGCCATGTGTCTCCTGTGTCTCCTGTGTGCCGAGCCCTGAGAAGGGGTCCCCGGGGGCTCTCAGACTGCAGAGGCTGGGGCGGAGGCCGTGGGGCCTGAAGGTTATGCAAGTCTGGGGACGGCTCTTCTTTAGGGAAGAAAATAGAAAATTCAAAATAGCAAACAAGTTTCTGGGCTTTCCAAGAGACTGTGGACATGAAGGGTCAGCACAGACTGTTCCCAAGGGGCAGGGTAGATGGCCCCGAGGGGCTGTCAGCCGGGAGGGCCCTCCCCTCCCGGGGATGAGACTCTGGTTGGCCCAGGGACAGAAGCACTCACAGGAGCTGGGGCCGCGGGCTCAGTGGGGCCAGACCCTGGCGTCACGGAATCCAAGGACGGTTGGACCCCAGACCAGGAGGTGCCGGGAGCAGCCGGCTTCGGTGGCCGCTGGGACCCAGGCCCAAAGGTCTGCAGGAAAGTCTCCGTCCGGCCTCCCGGCTGGTCTTACAGTCTCACTCTGGTTTGTTCCAATCCAGGCAAACCTGGATTTTCGGCCTCCCTCCTTCCTCCGGCCGCCAGAGAGAGGCTGACTTCCCCTTCCTAGAGTCAGCTCCGGTAACCCAGCAAGAGCTCTGACTGGCCCAGCCTGAATGGGGCACTGTCTCTGGACCACTCAGCTGGGCCCAGGGAAGGGGGGACACGGCAGATTTGCAGTGGCTGCGGGGGTGGAGACTGGGGGGACTCCCTAGAGAGGAGTGCAGGGCTGGGGGTAATATGGGCCTCCCATTCACGAAGCCCGGTCTACTGTGGGAGGTCAGAGGGAGGTGTGACTTAGCTTTACTTGTGAGAACCATGGAAAGTTCCTCAGAGAAGGGGCCTTCTGGACCTGGCACGGAGGTCTGGAATTGCTTGGAAAGAGCAATCAGCTCAACAAAGCTTGAGCAAGGACCTTGGGCAGCAGAGACGGCGAGAAAGGTGGAGAGCCTGGGAAGGAGACCGTGTGCTGTAAGCAGTAGCCACGGACGTGGGTCTAGAGACAGTGGGGAGCTGCCTGTGGACTTCAACAGTGTGACGAGATCAGGCCCTTCCCGTGGCACCATGATGGCCGTGGATGGTGACAGGAGGCTTGGAGAGGCACAGCACCCCACCTGAGGGGGCTCGCTGGCTGGGGGCGCCGCTGGCCTGGGCTCCTCTGAGTCGTGATCTCTGAGTCCCTGCCCCATCCTGGCTGGTGGCTGCCAGGATGGGAGTTCTGGCCAGTTCATGGTGGCCACGGTTGGTGCGTACCATGTGCTGGCCCTGCCGCTCACTTGAGTCCCTGGCCACCCTACGGGCAGGTGCTGCCTCGGGGATGGTCTGCCCCTTTAGGGACGAGGGAGCAGAGGCAACTGGGTCACTGTCCCCGGGTTCCCCTGTTCCTCCTCAGCCGGCAGGCAGCACTGGGACTCGAACCTGGTCAGTATGGCTCCCAAGCCCGGATCTGACTGTGGTGCCCGCCCCCGTCTGCCCATCACGGCGGCCGGATGCCCAGTCAGAGGACAAATCACCAGGCTCGCGCTCCAGGCGTCTGATTGTGAGACCCACCCAGAGGGGCAGAGAGCAGGTGGGGCCCGCGAGGGAGCTGAGAGGAGGCGGCGGACAGCAGCCACCGGGCCCCGCCGGAGTGGAAGGCTGGACCCACACCGGCATTTAGACTGAAATGTGCGGAGGCCCCTCCTTCTGTCATGCGGAGGGGCCTTCAGAGAACCACAGAGCCCGAGGGGCTGTCCACGGCTTGTCAGCTAGGCCTCGTTGGGAGTGGCCCTGAGGAGGGCCTTCCCCCTGCCTGCTAAACGGTTACGGCCCTGTCCCTCCTGTGGGCGGGGCTGCACCCCCGGGGCCCTGTCCCTGGCCGGCTGCCATTCCCATTCACTTGTCTTGCTTTCTCTCCTAAATCCCCCTGTTCATCAAAGCATCACTTAGTGGGCATCTAACCTCATTCTCCAGGGGCGGGCGGCGTGACTCTCAGGCTGGGCTGGTTCTGGTGGGGGCTGTTGTGGGCTCACTCGGCTGTGATGAAGCTGGGCCTTGGCCGTGCCGTGTTTGTGGCTTGCTGCCGTGGCCCGCCTATCTGGGTCGTCTCTACGGAGCCACTGGGGGCCCCGGATGTGGGTAGGTCTGTCTTCCTGGCCCCAAGGGTGGCTCTGTCACCTCGTGCTAGACACGGGCCCCCGGTTTGCTGGGCCATCTTTAGGTGCGGTGGACGGACTGCTCATGGGATGTCTGCCTGCCAGCCTGGGCCCGTGGGCTTTGCATCACTGGGACACCTGCAGCGTGACATGACGTGTGCTGGACGTACTGTCTTCATGTGGACAGTCACAGCGTCACAAGAAACTAGGCCAGCTGCCATTTACTGAGCAGTTACTATACGCTAGGTCAGTTACACACGCTCTGGGTCGGTAGCAGCCCCGGAGGGTGGTCTCCCGGGTGGGAAACTGAGGCTCAGGGGGGCGGCTGAGTTGTCCAAGGGAGCAAGGCCTGGGATCTGCGCTGCACGGTCCTCTGACTGTTCCGGGGAAGGACAGGCCGCGCTGCGTCTCTGGGGCCCTGCCCCCTTCCTCTCCAGCCCCTTTGTGTGTCTGCGATGATGGAGACACTGCCTCTTCGTAAAAAGCCTAATGCGGTTTTTGTTCCCGGCCCAGAGAGATCTGATCATGGTAGTTCTGTATTCGCTTGCCTCTCTTTATCCCCCAGGTCCGGCCAGCAACAGGGGAGGCAGATTACGGCACCCGGCTTGATAAATCAGACACAGGGCTGGGGGGGAAGAGAAACCGCGTCTGTTGCTGCGGACAAAGCCGGCGGGCAGGCAGCATATGTCACGCAGGCAGCCCCTCGCTGTGGCCGAGGCCCGGGGCCTCAGAGCAATCAGGGGCTTTCAGGAGGCCTCCCACCTACGTGGGAGGCAGGGACCCCCATTAGCCGGGCTGGCTGTGGGGGAGGGGTGACAAAATGTCAGTGGGAAGCAGGGGAGAAGAGATGATCAATGAGGGTCGATCGATTTGCATCTTTCCCCTCGATTTGATTCAAAGCGAGGTGGAGATGAGGCCTGGGGAGCTGGCGCTGGCCAGGGCCAGGCCGGCAGAGGCTTAGTGGATCTGTTACGTCGTGAGGGCGGGGAAGGGAGCTGAGAGCGCTGGCTTTGTCAGGTGCTGGGGTATTGATTGGTATTAGAAATGATAATGAGCCAATTCTGCAGGGCACGGGGAGGCCTTAACCGTTTCATGGTTAAGCTGGACTAGCCTGGGCAGAAAAGGCCCAGGCTCAGGACCGCTCACTGGCTACCTCCCCCCAGGTCTGCTCTGAGAGCCCGGCCTGGGCTGGACCTGCTGCTTCAGCTCCGCGGTGGTCCTGGAGGTCTGGCCAGATGGGGCAGAGGCACAGGGCTGGGGGACTGGTTCCAACGGGCCAGAGTCAGCCCCATGGGTCTGACTGCGCTCCTGGTGGGCACCCAGCACACTGTGTATCCTCCTGACCACCTGCAGGGCAGGGGAGGGCGACTCTGCTATACGTAGGCTCCCGGCTCTCAAGTGCTTGGGCCTCCTCCTGCTTCCCCAGTGCAATTGCCTCTCACGCTTGCCACTCACTGAGGGAGTGCTGACTTTGCTGGGTCACCCAGACCCCCCGAAGCCCCTCTCCTCATCTGTAAGATGGGAATCATGACCGACTGGCTGAGAGAATTCGGAGAATGGTGACAAGTGTTCTCTGCTCCTGACCTGACACCAGTGCTCCCGCCCCGGGACCTGGGCTGAGCCACAAGCTTGGCTCCAGCTCTGTGTCTGTCCACTTCAGTGAACACCGAATGTCAAGGAATCTGTTTGTTACTGTCTGGAAGAAGGAAATGCTCTCCACCTTTTTGTATCGTTGTGAGCATCACATGAGCCAATGCATGATGAGTACCTCCCTGCAGTGGTGCCAGCAAAGAAAGAGACCGTCGTTACTGTCACCACCGTCCACGCGGTCACCACCGTCCACGCGGTCTTCATCGGCACCGCCACCGCCGCTTCACCGCCACCGCCGCTGCCTTGTCATCACTAATCATTACTACCATCACCTCACCATCACCCGTCACCACCACGAGTGAGACGCAGACAGGAGGGGTAATATTAAGCAATAATTGTATGTCAATAGGATGAACAAGGGGAGAAAGAGAAATTAATAGTGTAGGAGAGGGAGGGGCTACGTGTAGGAGAAACATGGTTGCGTTTTTGTCTCTGGTCTCTTCTCAAGATTTTTTCATTATCATCGGTTCTCAGGTGTGACGAGGATGTGCTCAGATGTGTGTTGTGTGTGTGTGTTCATCATGTTTGGGGTTTGCTGGAAGTCTCAGATCCACAGTTGACATTTTCTTCTGTACTTCTTAAAAAAAGATTTATTTATTTATTTTAGAGACTGAGAGACAGAGAGAGAGAGTGAGCAAATGGGGGGTTGGACAGAGGGAGAGGGAGAGATGGAATCCTTTTCTTTTTTTTTTAAATTTTTTATTTTTTAATTTTTTTTAAAGATTTTATTTATTCATTGACAGAGAGAGAGATCACAAGTAGGCAGAGAGACAGGCAGAGAGAGGGGGAAGCAGGCTCACTGCTGAGTGAACCCCGAGATCATGACCTGAGCTGAAGGCAGAGGCTTAGCCCACTGAGCCACCCAGGTACCCCGAGAGATGGAATCTTTAAATAGACTCCGAGCTGAGTGTGGAGCCCGGTGCAGGGGCTCTGAGATCACAACTGGAGCCGAAATCAAGAGTCAGACGTGCACCTGACTGAGCCACCCAGGCGCCCCTCATCAATACTTTTAAAGAGTGTTTGGCTCTGGTTACACATATCTTAGGCCACCTTAGGCTATGAAGACACTGCTATAACATGTAGGTTTTATTATTGTTCAGATATGGTGAGGCCACCGGATCGGAGGACGACATCGTTAAAGAGATAGTTGGTTCCACTTCCTGAGAGAAGGGGCCACACCCTCCCACACAGGGCCACCTGGGGAAGCATTAGGGACGGTCAGGAGGCAGAGGGTGTGGGCAAGCCACAGGCAAGAGGCTTTACTGTAGTTTTCATGAGAAAACCAAGGCAGGCTTAGGATGGACCAGTTTGAATAATTCCACTGGGCCCTGGGGCACCAGGGTTGTCCCTAGTTGTTTGGGGCTGGCCTTGGGGGTGACTGGGGCAGAGAAATAGTTTCCGCAGCCACAGAGCCCAGTAAAGCGGGTGGCTGGGATGCGGGATGTGGCTTGGTCGGTTTGTTTATGAAAAATGCCCCGGAGTCATTTATTGTCTCAGGGAATTAGCTAGCCGGGGGGGGGAGGGGCAGTCTCTTCAGGGCCAGCAAGGTCCCAGCCATCAGAGCATCAGAAGGAGGAGACATGCCTCATGCAGACGCCTCTCGTGTTCTGAACGTCTTCGAGCTCTTTGTTCTTCGGACGGAATCGTTTCTATTGATCTGCCTTCCGCCTGCGTCTCTCTACAGCCTAATCTGCTGTGAAACCTATCGAGCGATTTAGAAATTTTTCAGACACTGTCTTTTTCAGTTCTGGAATTATCCTCTGTTGTTCGTAGTTCTGTTTTTCCACTGGGATTCCATAACTAGCCATGCCATATTTTTGTTTAAACCCGGGACGTATTTATAATATCTGTTTCTAAAGTGGTTTTTGCTTGCCTGGTGATTTTTTTATTGGAAATTTGATGTTGTAAGCGATACTTTGTCGAATCTCTGGATTCTGTTGTCTTCCTCTGAGAGGTGTTGGTTTTTGTTCAGAACAGCGGGCTGGGGGGTTCCTGGCTGCTCACGTGAACTTGGGTGTTTGGCTTTCGACGCCTCCTTAAGGCAGATCCTGGGGAGGCCTGGGGCTTTCCCAGCCTCTAACTGGGTCACAGCTGGGTTCCTCTGTGGCCTTGTGGGGCTTGGTGTAGAGCACATCTGGAGAAGGCCTCCTGGGAGGTGTGGCCATCCTGGTGTCTCAGCAGCCTCTCTGGGAGCTGATTGGGCCCCTTGACTCTGGTGGTCCCGGGCTCTACCATCATCCAGGATGGCTTAGCCTGTGTGTCGTCCATTCAGCAGTGGCCAGGGACGAGGGTCCTGTGTCCCGCCCTATGCATGCACAGCAGAGCCCTTGATCAAGACCTTTCAGGGAACCCCGCGCTGACCTGCAGACCCTTCTCTCTGGAACCTGCCCCACACACTTCAGGGGTCCCAGCAGCCGGAACTCTGGCTTCTGACCATGCTCCCTCCTGGGGCTCTGCCCGAATGCACCATGGCTGGGAACTGCCCGTGGGCAGAGGGTGGGTGGGCGTGGAGCTCGCCTCCTCCCTGCCCTGCAGGGTCACAGTCTCAGGGGCCAGCGTCCAGCATCTGAAAACAAGGGCCTCATGCTTCCTGCCCAGGGGTGCCATGGCGATGGCACAAAGGGCCTTGGCAGGAGGATGTGGGGTGCAGCCGCAGGTACCAGCCAGGATGGGGGAGGGGAAGGGCGGCTGACGGCGGGGGAGGGAGAGTAACAGGCAAGGGGGCAGGAACTTGGAGGTCCGGTCCTGCTGTGGGAGGAGGTTAGTTCCTTGGTTGTGGAGGGTGAGGAGCAGGGCAGGGTGAGTGCCGAGAGTTAGGGTTCCCAGGGGTGGGCCTGTGGTGCTGCAGCTGTGAGAGCGACAAGGGCGCCACGTGGTCAGCGGAGGGCTCAGAGCCCAGATGGACGGGCTGCTGTGTACATCCGTGCGCCTTTGCTTTGCCGGGGCTGCTGGAAGGAGGACCACTGGCTGGATGGGCTGAGAACGAGCTCACTTTCTCACCGTTTTAGAGGTGGGAATTCCAAGGTGCAGGTGGGGGGGCCGGTGGGTTTCTCCTGAGACCTCTCTCCTGGGTGTGTGGACGGCCGTCCTCCCCCTGTGTCCTCGCACCGTCGTCCCTCTGTACTTGTCTGTGTCCTGAGCTCCTTTTCTTATGAGGACACAGTCTTATAGGATCGGGGCCACCCCGTGCCCTCACTAACTCACCCCTGTAAAGTCTCCATCTGTGAGTATAGTCACATTCCGAGGTCCTGGGGTTGAGGACCATAGCACATGAATTCTGGGAGGGGGTCACAGTTTAGCCCGTGGCAGTGAAGTCGTCAACAAGTGACGAGGGGTCTGGGTCCCAGCCTGGTGAGGAGGGCAGTGAGGGGTGTGGTCCTTAGATGTGAACTTTTAAGGAGCTGGAGCATGTGAGGGGCGGGAGGGCACGCCCTGGGCACCCTCGGTGGGGTGCAGCATGGGGAAACTGGGTGTGGGAGGACTCGAAGGAAGCTGGGGCTCCTGGGAGAGCTGGGCTCACCTGGACAGGGTGGGGGTGGGGCGGGGGATGGAGACATGCGGCCGTGTGGATGGCACCGTCTGCCAGGGGCCCTGCAGGAGGGTGGTAGCAACTTGCCAGGCGTTGGGGACCCAGGGCGCCTGGTGACTTCTGCCCCCAGCACAGCTGTCTCCTGATGCCAGTACCCTTTGTCTCTCCCGGACCAGAGACCCCACAGTGAAGGGACAGGGAGATGGCCTTCCGTGTCTTCTGCCTTGGGCTATTTTGTCATCTGTACCATGAGAGTGACCTTCCCTGCCCTTCCCTTCTGTTGAAGGCTAGAATGCCACGAGGCATTTCAGAAGACTGAAGCCACCGGAAGGTGCCCGGCTCGGACTCCCGCAGGATGGGAGGGGGAAAGCGCCAGGGTTACGGGGGGCCTACTTCAAGCCCCCTGAGGCTTCAGGTGTTTCCGCCACACTGTCTTCAGTCCCCTTGCTTGAGTCGGCGGTCAGGAAATGACCTCCAGAGCCTGCGCTACGAGTTACTCCATCGTCCCCATCTGTGTCCCCTGCAGGGCCGCCTGGGGCTCAGGGGCAGGGGGAGGCAGGTGCGAGCTGAGGGCTGGGCGGGGGAGCCCTGTCCAGAGCCCCTGCTCCCTGTCCGCAGCTCCCACCTGCCCCAGGGCTGCTGGCAGGGTCTTCTGTTTCCTCCCAGGGGCACGTTCAGGTCATTCCCTGGCGTTGAAGGATGTGTCAGAGCTCCATACAGTCTGGAGCGGACGCCCACCGAGCCGGTCCAGAGCCCGAGAGGACCCGACGGGGCCAGGGACCGGGACGCGCAGGGCTTCTGCCTGCTAAAGGGCCTCAGTTCAGGCAGGTCACCGCACCTCCGACCCTGCTCCACCGGAGGGGAGCCCGTGGCCCAAGCTGGCGGGCGATGCCCTCCCCTCCAGCCGGGAAGGGCATGCACTTTCGTGGGAGGAGGGGGAGAAAAATGACTCTGGGACTCGCGGCGACTCCGGCAATCAGCTCCTTGTCAGGCAAAGAAAATGCTTTTTAATGTTCAGATTAATTATTGATCAGCCCCGTGCGTGCCTGATTGCCACGTCCTGTCGGCTGACGCAGGGCTCCCGCTGTGGGCGCTGGTGGAGCAGCGGGCCCCCTGGGGTGGTGGTGACACCCCATTAGTCACCTCCTCCCCGCCTGTGTGGGACGCGAGGCTGCTGATGTGGGGCTTGCTTCTGCACCGGGAGGACCCGCCCCAGAGAACTGGAGCTGGCCGGCGGGGGACAGCCCTCAACAGCCACGGTGATATGCGTGACAGCCCCAGCGGGGACGCCGGAGGGAGGCTGTGGCTAGCCCCCTCGCCCGGAATCACCTGCAGGTGCCCAGGACCCGCACCCGGGACCGGGACCGTGGCTGGTGGTGTGCACCTTGAATTAAAACAGAATAATAGGGCAAAGTACATTCTTCTTATTTTTCCGTTCTTATTTCATTGTAAAATGTCACGCGCATGCAGAGAAGTGTGTAAGAAGTGTGTTAGCTCTGGTTTATGGTGCGTTTCCTTGACTTCTAATGAGATTGGGCACCTTTTTATACGTTTCTTTGCTGTGTAGCTTTTCCCTTTTGTGGGGTGGCTGACGGGGCCTTTGGAGCATTTTCTGAGTGTCGACTGTCTCTCTCTTCCCTGTCGCTGTTCCCCACGTGCCCTGGACGCGCGGCCTCTCTGGGGTAGGACTTCCCTGGGGACACGGAGCGTGTTTTCACTCTTATTATAGGGAATTCCCAGGAAAGGGGTTCTTGAGGTTAATGTGGCCGAATTTATGAATTTTTTCTGTTGGCGAAAGCTTTCCGTGTCTTCTTTAAAACTGCTTTCCCTGCTTAGGGGTCAGGACGCCATTATCCTGTGTTATTTTCCAAAAGGTTGGCATCTTGCTTTTTCTGCTTGGGTCTATAGATCTGCTTGGAGCTGATGTCATGCACAGCGTGTCGAGCTCCGCACTTGTTTCGCCACGCGGAGAACCTGCTGACAGGGCAGCCGTCATTGCAAAGTCATCTGTTCCCCGCGGCTCTGCCGTCCGACCTCGGCCACGTATCAAGGGGCCACCCGCTCCCAAGCCCGTGTTTGGGGTCTGTGTGCTGTCCTGGGGGTTCTGTTTGTCTGCCTCTGCCCCGTGTCCCACACCTCGGGGGCCCTACCACCCGGCTGTCTGGCAGAGCCTGTTCTCCCTCCCCGCTGTCTCCTTCCATATGGGGTCGGGAGTGTTCCGGGCTCTTTGTAATCCCACGTACCTTTTGGTCTCAGCTTGCCAAGCTCCCCGCAGACACAGAACCAGCCCCGTGGGGGTTTTGATTGGAATTTTATGGAACTTGGGAAGGGCAGGTGTCTTCACGACTTTTGTGTTCTCCAACACGTGAGCATGGTTTCCGTCTGTCCATCTGCTGTTCCTCGTTCTCTTGCAACAGGACTTAAAGTCTCTAGGAGCCGTGTAGGACTTTGTTACACATATCCCTCGATGCCCACTACTGTTTGATGCCTCCAAGTCACACCTCGGCTCTGATGGAGGGATCCACCTGCAGCGCGTGTGTCCCCCGAAGTCGCTGCGGCCTTGGAGACGACGTCCGTGGCCGGACCCTCCACCTGACTCCTCTCTCCAGCTGCTGGATGGGTCCCACTGGTTCTCGTGTTTGGTTCTTTTTCAGATGTAGACATTTCCCTTTTTATTTTTGCCCCGAATCTGCTCTGACAGGTTTTCTAGTTTCAACCTCTTGCAGATAGGTCTGGATTTGCCCGTCCTTGAAGGGCCGCCGTTTCATATCTTGTGCTTGTAATCCCAGCCCCAAGGGTCTCTGCACACCCGTTCCCGTGGTCTGGTCCCAGAGTTTGGTTCACAGCACGTGGGGATGGCATCTGCGTGTTAGAGATAGCATCGGAAGAACAACCGGTAGGAATGATTTGTGCTCCAGGAGGGAAGCACTTTGGGAGGGAACTGTCTCTAGGGATGGTTTTGGTTTGCTTTCTCCTGGTGCCTGGAGGGACACTCTGTCTATTCTAGGCCAAGTTCAAGGCCTGAGGTTTGCTGGGGCAGGACTACTAAGGCCACCATGACAAAGCATGAGCCCACGCAGGGTTGACCTGTTTCTGCCCCACCCCACCACCCCCACTGCCTGTAGGCATAGCTTTGGGCTTGTCCCCAGTGCTGGGCTGGTAGGTCTTTAACCACAGGGTCCCCTGGTTTGCAGCTCCAACCCTGGTTTGCCATACCTGCTGATTCCCATGGTAGAAATTCTCCCACGGTGGCTGCTTCAGAGTCAGCTGGACGTCACAGTGAATGCCAGTGCGCCCACTCGGCTCTTGTGCGCGTGGTGGCCGCTCCAGCCGTCGTCCCTGGGCGTCCCGTGCCTGCCGCTGCCTCCAGGGGTCGGTCAGCGCGGCTGCCTTCACTCAGGCTGCCAGGGTCTTTGGAGCCAAAGCAGGCTGGACCGCCGGGCTTCCCTTGCTGGCCGCTGGCCTCCTCAGGGGCTGGGGCTGGTGATTCATGCCTCGCTGTCTGATTAGTTCTGTGCTTGGGAGGAGATGGAACCTTCCCGGTCAGCCTTCTCGAACTGCTCCGTAAGAAGTGGCCCCGCTCGCCTGGCCTCCGCCTGTGAACAGACGTGTCTGCTTTCTGTTTTCAGAATAACGTGTGGTCACTGTAGGGAAGAGCGAAAAATACAGAAGAAGGAAAAGCGAGAGACCGCGCTCCTGCCCAGTGAGAACACTGCACGTTTTGGGGAAATTTTCTCCAATGGTTGTATTTTTGTTCGTACAGAGTGGACAAGGGCCCGTGCTGTGCGCCCAGGGGGCCGACTGTGGAGCGTCGGCCAGTGTTGACTGCTGGCCTGTGGCTTTGGCTCTGAGCTTCTGCCCGTCAGCCGCCGAAGGGACTGTCCCCTGCTTCCCTCCAGCTGCTGACACTGAAGCAGCTCCGGGGACGCCCCTACACGCGAAGCAGACGCAGATGTGCTGTTGTAAATGGCGGCGGGGACCAGGCCTGTGACCCTGGGTTCCGGGGTTTGGGTCCGCTGTTGGCCTCTCTGGAGCCCTGGGTTTCTGAGGGGCCTAAGCCTCGTGAGTGTTGAAGAACACAGCAGCCCGGGCACCGGAGAACGCGCCTCCGAGGCCGCATTCTTTCCGCCACGCGCAGCTGCCTGGCTCCCGTTTCTAGCCTTGAGCCACAATTAGCCCTTGCCTCTGACCCTGAATTCCTGCCCGGGCCAAAAATTCACCCCGGTGGCCAGCACTGCGGTCCTCCCGGCACCCTGTCCCTTCCGCGCTCCCCTGGGCCATGGCAGGTGGCAGAGGGGCCCAGGAGGCACGGGAAGGGCTAGGGGGGACCTGCAGTGACAGATGGGGGGACGCTTGGGGGCCACCGGGCTGTGGGGTACATGGTGCTGCTGGCCTCCCGCCGCATGGGGCCTGCTGTGCTGAGACAAAGCCTTCACCCTCCCCAAGGGGGTGTGGCCTGGGCCCCGCCCCGTGTGGGAGGTGGGCAGACCGCCAGGTGGGGACTTTGGGGTCAAATGCCCTGGCCCTCCCACTCAGGACAGCTTCTCAGGCCCAGGACGGTGGTGGTCATTGGCGATGCCTCCCCTGCCCCCAGACAGTGCTTCCACGGACACGGCCTGGGCTTTCATCTCTCCTGTCACCTGAGGCAGATGGGGCAGGGCAGGAGGCTGGGAGGGGGTGCTGGGGACACCGGCAAGGGCTGGGATGACTTCTCCCCGGTGGCCTGTCACTGTGCTCCGAACAAGGGTGAGACCAGGCCCAGCGGCCGCAAGCTTCCTCTTTCCACACTCGCCCTCCTTACCCCCTGGTACTTATGTCCAGAAGGAGGGAGGCGGCAGCCTTTCCACAGCGGGAGTGTGGTCACCATGACAACAGTCGCACAGCCACCCCAGCTCGACCCTGCTGGCATAGCTGGGGTCCCAGCCGCCGGCGTCAGCACGTTGTCCTGGTTGTAGGAGGAGGAAGTGAGGCTTGGGGATGTGAGTAGCCCGCTAGGGTCACGGATGTTCTGGAAGGCCGGGGCAGGGGCCGGCCGGCGCGTGCACCCTCACCTGGTCCCTGAGCCGGTCGCCCCCCGAGCTCCCGACCCGGAGCTCTTGCCTCTGGGCCGGTCGCCCCCCGAGATCCCGACCCGGAGCTCTTGCCTCTGGGCCGGTCACCCCCCGAGCTCCCGACCCGGAGCTCCCGCCTCTGGGCCCTGTCTCGTGCCGGCATCCTACACAGCGGCAGGCGGATGCCGAGGTCCTAGCACAGGGCTGGCCACGGAGTGGACCTCGACTGCTATGAGAACACGGGATAAAAGGGAAGACCCCATCTCCCAAGCCTTTGGAGGGGAAGCTGGGGCCCTGGGGTATCAGCGAGACGTCCCCCACAGCTGGAGCCCCCTCCCTGCGTCTCAGCCCACTCCTGCCTGGCCAGGGACCCTCCCTTTGCTGGGGAGCAGCTGCCCGTGGGCAGGGTCACCACCAACACCGTCTGACCTCAGCAGAGAGCCCGTGTGGACGGCGTGTGGACAGATACGCAGCTCTGCTCACGAGCCTTTGAGGGACGCAGGCCCCGGGCTGAAGGCGACACAAGCTTGTTGAACGTGTCAACAGCAAGGGTCAGCATCAGCAGTGAGGTCACTGCGGCCGTCCTGGGAGGCCCTGCTGTGTGCCACTCCCAGGGTGGCCCGGCTTGTGCTCACGCCAGGACCAGGGCTGCGACCCCGTCGTAAAGCAGACGGCCCGGGCGCCGGCAGGGCGGGCTCAGAGGCCACGGGGGCCTGCGGAGGGAGCAGACAGAATCACGGCATGGGACAGTGGGATTTTTGCCCCGTCTTTTGGGGGGACCCAGGTGAAAGCTGCCTTCCGGGGCTCCCGGCTGGGGCTCTGGGGACACGGGCACTGGTCCCCAGGAAGGGCCTGTCTCAGCCCACAGCATACAGGGCGCCATCAGGACATGGGGGGCCTGAGAGGGGCAGTGCCTCTGGTGGGGCTGAGGTTAGGGGTGGCCTGACCGGGTGCCCCTGCCAGTGTCCGCTGCTGGGTGTGTGACACCCAGGAGGGGACAGCAGTCTGAGGGCCCCGTTCCCCTCTGGGACTGCAGAGCCTGGCTTGTAAGCCGGGCCTCCCGCAGCCACGGTCCAGAGGGGGGCAGAGCCCTGCAGAGCCCCCAGGCCTGTTTCTGAGAGGGTCTCCTCTCAAGAGGGGTCCTTGTCCTGGCCACCACTGGCCTTGCACAGCCAGGCCCGGGCCCCGGGGCCGTGTACTCTGCCTTTTGAGCCTCTGGCTTTCTCAGGTACCTAGCTCCCAGTCCGGTGCTGGGCCCTGACACTTGCCGGTGGGGAGACCCGCCCGGAAACGCCAGGAGTAGCCTCGGGGGGCCCCGGCCAGGGGTGTTGCAAGCCGCTGGGTGGGCTTCCCCGGGCACCCGCGGCTGCAGGCCCAGGGCACCCGGAGGAAGGCGGAAGGGTGACGAATGGGCCTGTGCAGCCGCCCAGAGGGAGGAGTCGGGCTCTGGGATGCAGAGCTGAGCCTGGAGAGCCGGAGGCCTGTTGGGTCCTTGTCCTGCGATGGCCGGATGAAGGGGACGTGGGCCCCTTGTGGCTGGAGGTGGATGGCGGACAGGTTCCTCTGGGAAGGCTGCCGGGAGGCTGCGGGCTCCTCTGTGGTCTGCTCACCCTCCCCCGGGGACAGGGGGGCCACTCAGGGGGCTCTGTTCCGGGCCCTGCAGGGGTGGCCTCTCCTGGCCGGCTTTTCCCAGCTTCAGCATCTGCCCCTCCGGGCCGCGGCTGCTGCCGCCCTAACAAGGGTTCGAGGGGACAATAGCTCGCAGCAGCCTGATTTGCACGTAATCTGTTCCTTCACGGACGTGCTGGGGCTCTTAAAAGCCTCGGTAAATGCCTTTAAGGGAATATGACAGCGCGGGATGCAGAAAATCAATAGCCCGGATCCCTCGTCAGCCTTGCCATAGTGGACCCTCCCCGCTGCGCAGGGCGACTGGGATGTCCTCGAAACCCGCTGGGGGGGGGGGCGGCGCAGCTCTGCGGGGGGTCCGTCCAGGGAGCGGGCCTGACAAGGCCAGGGGCCCAGCCTCTGGGCGAGGGGGACTCCCGGAGCTCCTGTCCCCCTCTGCCGAAGGTTGTGGGTGCCCAGGGCTCCCCAGGGCTGTGGAGGATGTGGCTTCCTGCTGGCCAAGCAGCAGGGACCAGCCGTCCTTGTTAGTGACAGCCGCACAGCCGGAGGGCAGGAAGGCTTTGCCGACCGAAGAGGGTTTCCTGGTTTCCTGACTGGCAGGGCTCAGAGCCCTGGGTCAGGCCACGTCTTCCCTCGGGGGCAGGCAACCTCGCTCCCCACCCTGGGCAGGAGTTGCACCCTGGAGCGGAGCCAGGATGTCCCGGCGACCCGGCGGTTCAGGGAAGGACGTCGTGCTCGCGTCTGAGGTCTGTTGTCACAAAACACCCCCGTCCCGCGGCTTCAGCCCCACGTGACTGTGTTCGCAGCCCTGGAAGCCGGCCGAAGAGAGGCAGGCCTCACGTGCGGGTTCTGTGTGGGCCCCTCCCCGAGTCCTCCCGTAGCCCCCCGATGCTTGTCTGTGTCCTGGTCGCCTGGTCTTATAAGGACACTGATCCTATTGGGTTAGATGCCACCCCCCCACCAGGACCTGGTTTTCCCTTCCCCAGCTCTTCAAAGACCCCGTCTCCTGGTATGGTCACATCTGGAGGTCCTGCTTGGACGCCAGCCTGTGAATTTTGGGGGGGACACGATTCAGCCCCATCCCAGGACGGCAGTCAGATATTCCCCTTACGGGTGGGTGAGGATTGCTGTGGGGCCCGGGCCTGGCCCTGGGGGCCTCCTTAGCAGCATCTCCCTCCCCATCGCCTGTGCCTCCAGGCCCAGAAACTTCTAGTGGGCGTTGGACTGGCCACATTCTTGCCAAAAGCACTGCTCCACCCATGGTCCGGAAATCTGCTCCCCAGGGCCTTCCTGCTCGAATGCTCTGCTCCCACACTCCTCCGCGTCCCAGCGCGCACTCTAGGATCTCGCATGCCCAGCTCCGCCGGCCCCTGCCAGGCCTCGCCCCACCCGCTGCCCCACCCGCTCCCCCACAGCTCCAGGTCCCCCAAGCCCTCCTGTCCCCTATACCTCGCTCCCTGGGGAAGCAACTCTTTTGCCCGCCCTCCAGATCCCATGTAGTTTCCTGCTTGTACATGAGGTCACGTGATCCCCGCAGCCCAGAAAACCAGCTGCTGGGAGGGAGCTCTGCCCATGATGACCTAGCCACAGAGAGGGGTCAGCCCTGGGACTGGCTGGCTGGCTGGCTCTGGGCCTCACTGCCTCAGGACACTAGCTACCCTCTCCCACTTGAGAGAGGCCGGACCCTGGCATATGCCCCCAAAGGTAGGGCTGTGGGGCGAGGGCAAGCCTGGCTGCTGCCTGGAGGAGGTGTGCTCAGTGCTTGGCCTCCAGGCTCACCCCCCAGCTCTCAACCTTGCCAGCAGGAGGAAGAGATGAGCGGCCGTACCCGATGGTATAAGCTGTCTTCTATTCCCCGCCAGACCACGAGTGGATTAAATTGCGGTCCGGGGTTTGTAAAAGCAAATTAAATGTACATAAGCAGAGATAAACCAGTCGCTTGCTCAAGGATGGTTTGGGGGATTTATGCCCATGGGACCCACCCCAAGTTGGGCAGAAGGAGCTGGGAGTGGGAGGCAGAAGGGAGGGTGAGGCGTTCCGTCTGTGCCCTTGGACAGCTGTGCCTGGTGACAGCAGAGAAGGTCCTGTCCTCAGGGGTTCCTTCTCCCCCCACCATGAGTCTGCCTGGGGGAAGTGACGGGCAGCTGGAGGGTGTCTGTGCTCCTGTTGCCACACTGAGGCTGTCCCTGTAGGGCACGGGTCTCAGGCCCAGCCTCTCACAGGCCCTACTGCCGACCCTGGACGGCGATGCCGTCCCCTAGATATTTCACTGGGGAAACCGGGAGTGGGCAGATGGGATCTGCCGTTTAGGGAGACCAGCAGGACATGGCTCCAGAGGTGGAGCCATGATAGGACCCAGGCCTTGCCAGCCCCAAAGGTCACCTTTTCTTCCTCTGACCATCTGGCTCCCACTAGAAGGTTGTGGGGAAGGTGTCTGGAGACAGTCAGGAGGGCCTTGTGACCTTAGGGGGCACTTGCCCAGTGAGTGAGGTGCAGGGGACAGTGAAGCTGTCCTGGAGGGACCTGCTGCCTGCGAGGGAGCAGGTGGGGTAGGGCCTGGCAGGGGCTGGTGGAGGTGGGAGTATGAAATCCTGGGGTAGGCACATGTCCCCCACGTGGGCAGCTGGACCAGGGGCCCTGAGCCCTGGGTTCTGTGTGGTTCTGCAGTGGCCTCGTTGTCCAGGACACAGGAAGATGGGAATGACCGTGAGGGCCTACCAGGCGGGGGTAACTGAAGGCAACTGGGGTCCCCAGAGGGCAACATGGCTGTGCAGGCTGGAGTTCTGGGTGAGGACGGGAGAGCACTGGGAAAGACGGGGGGATAAGAATGAGAGGATGAGGGAAGAAGGAAGACAAGGGGGAGGAGGAGGGAGAGAGGGGGATGGACCAGGGGGAAAGATAAGTAGGAGTCCCCATGAGTAAGGACAGAGGGAACCCTGGTTTGGGTAAAGGATTAGACTGCATATCCTGAGGGCCCTTTCTGCCGTCACGCAATAAGGCAGCCCACCCATCCTCCATTCACCTGTGGTTTTGTTTGTTTGTTTGTTTGTTTTAATTTATTTGAGAGAGAGAGAGAGCATGAGAGGGGAAAGTTCAGAGGGAGAAGCAGGCTCCCGCTGAGCAGGGAGCCCAATGCGGGACTTGATCCTGGGACTCCAGGATCATGACCTGAGCCGAAAGCAGCGCTTAACCAACTGAGGCACCCAGACGCCCCTCATCCACTAGTTAATCCATCACCTACCCACTCACCCATCATCCATCCACCCATCATCCACCGTCCACCCATCCTTCTGTCTGTCCAACTGCCAAATCCATCACCATTCATTCATCATCCACCCATCCATCCAACCATCCATCCATTTACCCACCCATCTGTCCACCCATCACCCATCCATCATCCATCCATCCATCCATCCATCCTTCAGCCATCACCCACCCACCCATCCACCCATCCATCCATTCATCCACCCACCCATCCATCCATCCATCCATCCGTCCAACCGTCTGTCCATCCACCCATCCATCTGTCCATTTTCCATCTACTCATCCATCACCCAGCCATCCTTTCCTTCTTTCATAGTCATGGTATTCACTGAAGCCTTTGTGGAGGTGCTCCCTAGTCTCTGCTGTGGGGGGAGCTGGGGCTACGGAGCCCCTGCCACAGATCTCATTTGTCCCCCAGGACAGCTGCCCTGGGGCCTTGCTCGGCTCAGCCCCGCAGTTCTGAGTCAGCAGCGGGGGGGGGGGGGCTCGCCCAAGCCCACTGGAAGGGGCACCCAGACACTGAGTGGGTCTCTAAGGCCCTTCGTTTGCAGGCATCCCCAGCTGCTTCCAGCAGCAGCAGCCCCCAGCTCCTTTCCTTCTCTGCCCTGTCTCGCCTTCCCCACTAAGGCCCCTTGCTCTCACAGACACCTTGAAGCGAGGCCCAATTATCGCGTCCCGAGGTGGGCCTGCTCCATCTGCCCTCAGTCTGCAGGCAGCCCTTTGTCTGGCCCTTCCTCCGGCCCCTCCGCAGCAGCAGCCAGCCTGGTGGTTAACCTTGGGGGCTGAGATGAAGGCCAGTGCAGGGCTTGGGGTCCACCTCTGGGCTCTAATTAAATCCGCTGACAAGTGTGGCTCTGGTGGCTCAGCCGGCAGGCATGGGGGTGGGTGGGTGGTGGCAGTGGCTTCCCTACCCCCTGCCCCCTCCACCAGAGCACTGCCTGGTCCTTGACTTTGAGGGTGATCAGGGCACCAGTGCCCTGGGGTCCACGGGACACCAGTTCTCAGGAAACTTCCTAGGACCAGAAGTGCCTTTTAGAGGCGATCCCCAGCCCACTGGGGTCCTCAATGCTCTCTCAGATCCCACGGTTGGCAGCATAGATCCCCCTCCCCTGAGACCTGCTGCTCCCACTTCCAGCCGGCGCTGTGCTGGGTGCGGCTGTGTTCCTGACGGCCTGGCCTGTCAGAGACCACTGATCACCCCGCTACAGGTTCGCAGCAGAGAAGGGAGGTTGGTCAAACCCAGCACATTGGTGGTGAGCCCTGGGGGGTCAGGAGGGCTTGGAGCTAGAGGGACAGAGGGCCCAGGGCTCCTGGGGCTCTCACTGTCACCCCAGAGGATTCCCAGCCTGGCCCCTCCTCCTTCCCCCTGACCCCTTCCCTCTCTCAGCAGTCAAGCTTAAGGGGTGGGGATGGTGGGGTGGGTGGGAAGGGAGTAACGGGGGTGAGGGTCGGGAAGTAGGGCAGTGGGGCTGCAGGAAACTGCTCAGGGTTCACTCCATCTGGTTCAAACCAGCTCTACTACCCACTGGCTGGGAAAACTTGGCAAATATTTCACTTCCGCAGTTTTCCATTCTTAAAATGGGCCCAGGTAGGGGCTGGGAGAACGAGGCGGCCTTTCCTGAACCGGCCTGCGCTTGGGGCAGGCTCCTTTCCTCCTCCCCACCAGCCTTGCCCTGGGCCATCTCCCCAGTGGCCGCAGCGGCCTCCCCCAGCTCAGGCCGCACTGCCGACCTGGCCAGGCCCTCTGCTCCTGGCCCCCTGCCGGGCACCGCGCCTCACGGTCGGTCTCCCCCGCCGGCCAGGGTGGGGCCATGTTCCGGTGGAGGACGGCACGGCGGGGGGCGGGGGGGGGGCTTTCACGCTGGGGCTGCTCCGACGGGTGGGTCGAGGGGGTGGGGCCTGGGGCCGGTGTCCGGCCAGAAGGCGGCCGCCACATCTGCTCTGCGCCAGCCGTCCCCGCTCTTCAGGATGGCCCTAGGATGCTGGAGCTTCCAAGATTTCAAGAGAAGCCAGAAATCTGAGCTTTGATCTGAAATCTGTTTATAAACCTGACAGTGGATTCGGTGTTTTGAGAGCGTGGTGCCGTGGAGGACAGGTAAGGAAACGCTCCAGTTAGCGGCGGTTACGGGGGCCAGAAGGGGCGGCAGGGAAAGGAGGGGTCGGACGCCAACAAAGGGCGCCATCGACACAAGGGCAGCCGGCACGTGGACACGAGCTCATCTGTGTGGAGTCGTGAGTGCGTGTGCACGGAAATCGTCCTTGACACCCGTGCCCCGCCCCGTCTGACTCGGCGGGCTCAGGAGCCAGGATGAAGAGGGTGCGGATAGGAACCCCTGAGGTCACCGGGACCAGTGGGGCGGGGGGCTCGGAGGAGAGGGTCCGCCGTGCTGCTGGGCTCCCAGAGCCTGGACGGGGACTCCAGCTGCTGGCTTCACGCAGGCAATTTCAGACTTAATCCTTGCAGCGCCCCTGGGACGGCGGGAACCGTGCTCGTCAGCTTTGGGGAGGGCCCGTACCCCCCTGGTGTGCTTGCGCATTGCGCGGTGGGCTTAAAGGGGCCGGACCCCTGGGGATTCCAGACCAGCCCTCCACGGGAGGCTGCAGCACGGGCCGCCTTCCTTCTCGCAAGACGCACTTGGAGGCGCGGGCGGGCGGGGTGTGTGTGTTGCTTTGTGTGCACGAGTCTTTGTGTCTGGGTTCTGAGGGTGTGCCTGTGTATGTGTACGTGCATCTGGGTGTTTCCGGGTGTAATCACGTGTGGGACGGTGCCTTCGGCAGGGTCGTCGGCAGAGGGCCGGGGCCCACAGGTTCTCGGCAACTTTAACCTGACACGGGGTGGGGGGAGGGTGGGGGGACTGGCCTGGGAGGCTGTGTCCACCCTGTTTTGGACAGAAGAAAGGGTTTGGCAAGGTCAGAAGGGAAGGGCCCTTGGGGGGCACTAGCCAGCCTCAGCGGTGCAGGTGGGAAACTGAGGCAGCGCAGCGGTGGCCGGCAGGGGGGAGGTGGTGAGAGCTCCTGGCTCGTCTCTTCACGAGAGGCTATAAAACCAGCCAAAACCAATGGAAGAGAGGGTGCTGGGCTGGCCCCCCCCCCCCCCCCCCCCCCCCCCCCCGCCCGCAGCCACCCCGCCCCGCCCATCCTCTGAAATATGGGCGCTCAGGACGCTATTAGCCCCAGACGGCTGCCGTTTCCCACTCAGTCTGCTAATTTCATGCTTCTGGGAGGACGCAAGCCCATGGCCAGAGCTGAGGGAGATCCTCAAGCAGGACGAGAAGCCCCGCCTCCCGGGGCCCAGATGTCAGAGGCCGAGGTGCTGACGCTGCCCTCCTCTGGGCGCCGGGCTGGGGCGCTCACCCAGCGTTGCCCGCGTTCCCAGACCGGGCCGGCCCCACAGGCTGGGCGTCAGCACCTCCAGGCTTTTACAAAAAATACGTAACATCATGAGCATCACTCGAGCGGGTCCGGGAACGTTCCATGGTTCACAGCGTGCGTGCCCGTCACCACCGTCACATCCAGCCCCAGTGACTGTCCCCGCCCCCGACTCTGTCCTCATCAAACAGTCACTCTACAACCCCCGGGGACCTGCATTCTGCTTTCTGTCTCGGCGACTCTGCCTGCTCCAGTGACATCACACAGAGGAGCCATATATGGGATTTGTCCTCTGGTGACCCACTTATTTCTGCTAGCACGGTGTTCTCGGGGCTCAGCCGCACTGTAGCCTGTCAGGTCCGCATTGTTTATTAGGGCCGAACACACTCTGTGGTGCAGACACACCTCATTTTGTTTATCTGCTCACCCCGCGATGGACCTACGGGCTGTGTCCACCTTTTGGCTCCTGTGAATGGTGCGGCTCCGAACACAGGTGTGCAAGTGTCTGTTCAAGTCCCTGGTCTCGATTCTCTGGAGCACAGCGGACCCCTGAACAGCATGGGTGTGAACTGTGCGGGTCCACATGACAGGGATTTTTTTCATAAATGCCCGACACTGTTGTAAGTATATTTTCTCTTCCTTGTGATTTTTTAAATTAACATATAGTGTATTATTTGCTTCAGGGGTACAGGTGTGTGAATCATCAGTCTCACACAATTCACGGTGCTCACGATAGCACATACCCTCCCCAGTGTCCCTCACCCCACTGCTCCATCCCTATCCCCCTGCCCCTCAGCAACCCTCAGTTTGTTTCCTGAGATTAAGAGTCTCTTATAGTTGGTCTCTCTCCTGGGTCCCATCTTGTTTTATTTATTCATTATTTCATTTATTTCATTATTCCTTCCCTACCTCTCAAATCCCTCATATCAGAGAGATCATACGATATTTGCCTTTCTCTGACTGACTTACTTCACTCAGCATAATAGAAACTCGAGGTAGTTCCATCCACGTCGTCGCAAATGGCAAGATTTCATTTCTTTTGATGGCTGCATAGTATTCCGTTGTATATATACCCCATCTTCTTTATCCATTCATCTGTTGATGGACATCTAGGTCCTTTCCATAGTTTGGCTATTGTGGACGTTGCTGCTATAAACATTCGGGTGCACGTGCCCCTTCGGATCACTACGTTTGTATCTTTAGGGTAAATACCCAGTAGTGTGATTGCTGGGTCATATAGGGTAGCTCTATTTTCAACTTTTTGGTGAACCTCCATACTGTTTTCCAGAGTGGTTGCACCAGCTTGCATTCCCACCAACAGTGTAGGAGGTTCCCCTTTCTCCGCATCCTCGCCAGCATCTGTCATTTCCTGACTTGTTAATTTTAGCCATTCTGACTGGTGTGAGGTGGTATCTCACTGTGGTTTTGATTTGTATTTCCCTGATGCCAGGTGATGTGGAGTCCTTTTTCATGTGTCTGTTGGCCATCTGGATGTCCTCTTTGCAGAAATGTCTGTTCGTGTCTTCTGCCCATTTCTCAGCTGGATTATTTGTTCTTTGGGGGTTGAGTTTGATAAATTCTTTCTAGATTTTGGGTATTAGCCCTTTATCTGATATGTCATTTGCAAATATCTTCTCCCATTCTGTTGGTTGTCTTTCGGTTTTGTTGACTGTTTCCTTTGCTGTGCAAATCTTTTTATCTTGATGAAGTCCCAATAGTTCATTTTTGCCCTTGCTTCCCTTGCCTTTGGTGATGTTTCATGGAAGAAGTTCCTGCAGCAGAGGTTGAAGAGGTTGCTGCCTGTGTTATCCTCAAGGATTTTGATGGATTCCTGCCTCACACTGAGGTCTTTCATCCATTTTGAGTCTACTTTCATGTATGGTGTAAGGAAATGGTCCAGTGTCATTCTTCTGCATGTGGCTGTCCAATTTTCGCAGCACCATTTGTTGAAGAGACTGTCTTTTTTCTATTGGACATTCTTTCCTGCTTTGGTGAAGATTAGTTGACCGTAGAGTTGAGGGTCTATTTCTGGGCTTTCTATTCCATTCCATTGATCTATGTGTCTGTTTTTGGGCCAATACCGTACTGTCTTGATGATGATGAGAACGATATTTGCTTTGTAATAGAGCTTGAAGTCTGGAATTGACTTTCTTTTTCAACATTCCTCTAGCTATTCATGGTCTTTTCTAGTTCCATATAAATTTTAGGATTATTTGTTCCATTTCTCTGAAAAAAAGTTGATGATATTTTGATAGGGATTGCATTAAATGAGTAGATTGCTCTAGGTAGCATAGACATTTTCACAGTATTCTTCCAATAGATGAGCATGGAACATTTTTCCATTTCTTTGTGTCTTCCTCAATTTCTTTCATGAGTACTTTATAGTTTTCTGAGTACAGATTCTTTGCCTCTTTGGTTAGGTTTATTCTTAGGTATCTTATGGTTTCAGGTGCAATTGTAAATGGGATCAACTCCTTAATTTCTCTTTCTTCTGTCTTGCTGTTGGTGTATAGAAATGCAGCTGATTTCTGTGCATTGATTTTATATCCTGACACTTTACTGAGTTCCAATATGGGTTCTAGCAGTTTTGAAGTGGAGTCTTTGGCTTTTTCACAAAAAGTATATCATCCGCAAAGAGTGAGAGTTTGACTTCTTTGCCAATTTGGATACCTTTCATTTCATTTTGTTATCTTATTGCTGAAGCTAGGACTTCTAGTACTATGTTGAATAGCAGTAGTCATAGGGGACATTCCCACCATGTTGCTGATCTTAGGGGCAAAGCTCTGTTTTTCCCCATTGGGAATGATATTTGCTGTGGGTTTTTCATAGATGGCTTTGATGATATTGAGGTATGTACCCTCTATCCCTACACTTTGAAGAGTTTTGATCAAGAAAGGATACTGTACTTTGTCAGATGCTTTTTCAGCATCTATTGAGAGTATCATATGGTTCTTGTTCTTTCTTTTATTAATGTGTTGTATCACATTGATTGATTTGTGGCTGTTGACCCAAACTTGCAGCCCAGGAATAAATCCCACTTGGTCGTGGTGAATAATCCTTTTAATGTACTGTTGGATCCTATTGGCTAGTATTTTGGTGAGAATTTTGCATCTGTGTTCATCAAGGATATTGGTCTGCAATTCTCTTTTTTGATGGGATCCTTGTCTGGTTTTGGATCAAGGTGATGCTGGCCTCATAAAATGAGTTTGGAACTCTATTTTTTGGAACAGTTTCAGGAGAATAGGAATGAATTCTTCTTTAAATGTTTGGTAGAATTCCCCTGGGAAACCATCTGGCCCTGGGCTTTTGTTTGTTTGGAGATTTTTGATGACTGATTCAATCTCCTTACTGGTTATGGGTCTGTTCAGGTTTTCTATTTCTTCCTGGTTCAGTTGTGGTAGTTTATATGTCTCTAGGAATGCATCCATTTCTTCCAGATGGTCAAATTTGCTGGCGTATAGTTGCTCATAATATGTCCTTATAATTGTTTGTATTTCTTTGGTATTGGTTGTGACCTCCCCTCTTTCATTCATGATTTTATTAGTTTGTGTCCTTTCTCTTTTCTTTTTGATAACTCTGGCCAGGGGTTTATCAATCTTATTAATTCTTTCAAAGAACCACCTCCTGGTTTCATCGATCTGTTCTACTGTTCTTTTGGTTTCTATTTCATTGATTTCTGCTCTGATCTTTATTATTTCTCTTATCCTGCTGGGTTTAGGCTTTCTTTGCTTTTCTTTCTCTAACTCCTTTAGGTGTAGAGTTAGTTTGTGTACTTGAGACCTTTCTTGTTTCTTGAGAAAGGCTTGTATGGCTATATACGTTCCTCTCTGGACTGCCTTTGCTGTGTTCCAAAGATTTTGAACAGTTGTGTTTTCATTATCATTTGTTTCCATGAATTTTTAAAATTCTTCTTTAATTTCCTGGTTGACCCATTCATTCTTTAGTAGGATGCTCTTTAGCCTCCATGTATTTGAGTTCTTTCCAACTTTCCACTTGTGGTTGAGTTCTAGTTTCAAAGCATTGTGGTCTGAAAATATGCAGGGAATGATCCCAATCTTTTGGTACCAGTTGACACCTGATTTATGACCCAGGATGTGATCTATTCTGGAGAATGTTCCATGTGCACTAGAGAAGAATGTGTATTCTGTTGCTTTGGGATGGAATGTTCTGAATATATCTGTGATGTCTATCAGGTCCAGTGTGTCATTTAAGGTCTTTGTTTCCTTGTTGAACTTTTGCTTAGATGATCTGTCCATTTCAGTATGGGGGGGTGTTAAAGTCCCTTACTTTTATTGTATTATTGTCAATGTGTTTCTTTGATTTTGTTATTAATTGGTTTACACAATTGGCTGCTCCCATGTTAGGGGTATATATATATATATATATATATATATATATATATATGATTTTATTTATTTATTTGACAGAGAGAGATCACAAGTAAGCAGAGAGGCAGGCAGAGAGAGAGAGGAGGAAGCAGGCTCCCCACTGAGCAGAGAACCCGATGTGGGGCTCGATCCCAGGACCCTGAGATCATGACCTGAGCTGAAGGCAGAGGCTTTAACCCACTGAGCCACCCAGGCACCCCGGGGTATAGATATTTAAAATTGTTAGATATTCTTGTTGGACAGACCCTTTAAGTATGATATAGTGTCCTTCCTCATCTCTTATTGTGGTCTTTGGCTTAAAATCTAATTTGTCTGATATAGGGATTCCCACCCCAGCTTTCTTTTGATGTCCATTAGTATGGTATATTGTTTTCTACCCCCTCACTTTAAATCTGGAGGTGTCTTTGGGTCTAAAATGAGTCTCTTATAGACAGCATATTGATGGGTCTTTTTTTTTTTTTAATCCATTCTGACACCCTGTGTCTTTTGATTGGGGCCTTTAGTCCATTTACATTCAGTGTAACTATTGAAAGATATGAATTTAGTGCCATTGTATTTCCTGTAAGGTCACTGTTATTGTATATTGTCTCTGTTCCTTTCTGGTCAGTTACTTTTAAGCTCTCTCTTTGCTTAGAGGGCCCCTTTCAATATTTCCTATAGGGCTGGTTTGGTGTTTGCAAATTCTTTTAGTTTTTGTTTGTCCTGGGAGATTTTATCTCTCCTTCTATTTTCAGTGACAGCCTAGCTGGATATAGTATTCTTGGCTGTATATTCTCATTTATTGCTCTGAATATATCATGCCAATCCTTTCTAGCCTGCCAGGTCTCTGTGGATAGGTCTGTTGCCAATCTAATATTCCTACCATTGTATGTTATAGACCTTTTGTCCTGAGCTGCTTTCAGGATTTTCTCTTTGTCACTGAGACTTGTAAGTTTTACTATTAGATGACATGGTGTGGATCTATTTTTATTGATTCTGAGGTGGATTCTCTGTGATTCCTGGATTTTGATGCTTGTTCCCTTTGCTGTATTAGGGAAATTCTCAACTATAATTTGCTCCAATATACCTTCTGCCCCCCTCTCTCTTTCTTGTTCTTCTTCTGGGATCCCAATTATTCAAATATTGTTTCATCTTATGACATCACTTATCTCTTGAGTTCTCCCCTCATGGTCTAGTAGTTGTTTATCTCTTTTTTTCTCAGCTTCTTTATTCTCCATCATCTGGTCTTCTATATCAATAATTCTCTCCTCTGTCTCATTTATCCTAGAAGTAAGAGCCTCCATTTTTAAAAGGATCTTATTTATTTATTTATTTTAGAGGCAGGATGAAAGAAGAGAAAAGAGAGAGAGAGAGAGCATGAGAAGGGAAAGGGCAGAGGGAGAAGCAGACCCCCTGCTGAGCAGCCCCATTCCCCCACCCCACGATGTGTAGCTCGATCCTTGAACTCTAGGATCTGGACCTGAGCTGAAGGCAGTCGCTCAACCAACTGAGCCACCCAGGTGCCCCAAGAGCCTCCATTTTAAAAATTTCACCTCATTAATAGCTTTTTAAAATTTCAACTTGGTTAGATTTTAGTTCTTTTATTTCTCCAGAAAGAGGTTCTTTGTGTTTTTTTCAAGCTCAGCTAGCATCTTGATAATCATCATTCTGAACTCTGGTTCTGACATCTTACTAACGGCCATATTGATTGGGACCCTAGCCATCGGTACTGCCTCTTGTTTTCGTTTTTTGTTTTTTTTTTTTGTTTGTTTGTTTTTGTTTTTTTTTTAGGTTTTTCTGCCTTGTCATTTTATCCAGGTAAGAATAGATGAATGAGAGCACAAAATACTAAAAGAGTAGCAACGACCCCAGAAAACAGAAAAATACACACTAACCAAATCAGAAGAGACCCAAAACCAGGAGGAGAAGAAAGGAGGGAAAAAAAATACACACACACACACACACACACACACACACACACACACACACTGGTGAATAGAACAAAACCACACACTTGGTTTTGGGTGTATTTTGTCTGTTAGAAGAAACTGTCTCCCAAAATTTTAAAGAAAGAAAATTTACATATCTACAAAATAAGGGTAAACATGATGAAAGGATGGAATATGACTGTAAAGATGAAAATTTAAATAAATTCTAAAAAGGGAAATGATAAGAAGTTGGTTGAAAAAAGAGAAGAAAAAGAGAGAGAGAGAAAAAGGAGAGAAAGTGATGAGGCTGGAGCCTAGAACAAAGCCATATGCTAGATTTAGGGTACATTTTGATCTGTTAGAAGAAACGGTATCCCAAAATTTTAAAGAAAGAAAAATCTAAATGTATACAAATAATAAGGTTAAATACAATGAAGGGATAGAATATGACAATGAAAATTAAAAAAGATTTTTAAAAAGGTATTGATAAAAATAGATAAAAATGTTAAAATAGGAAAGAGTAAAAATTAAAAAAATAGAATAAGAAAAAAATAAAATTAATAAAATTTAGCTTTGAAAGACTAATGAGTCATGGGAAAAAAGCCATGAATTCCAGATGTTGCATTCCCCTAGCTCTGGAGTTCCGCAGTTTTCATTGGTCGGTGAATTTGGTGTTTGGTGGATCTTCTGGGGGAGGAACCTTGTGCAGAGATTCTCAAACATCTTTGCCCGAGGCAGAATTGCACCACCCTTGCCAGGGGCCAGCCTAAGTAATCTGCTCAGGTCGCTCTTGGGAGCTTTTGTTCCCTGAACGCTTTCTGTATTGCTTTGGAGGACAAGAATGAAAAAGATGCCCTACCAATCTCCGGCCCATAGGAGCTGAGAGCTCAGGGCCCTTCTCCTCAGTGTGCCCACGGAGAAAAGCAGTCAATCCCTCCTGTCTCCCTGGTCTCTGGCTGCACTCTGTGCTCAGCTGGCCTGTGACCGAGAGTTTCTGTCTCTGGAGCGTGGCCCCATTTGAGTCTCCAAACCCAGCAGATTCCTGCTGAGCTGCACCTCCCAGAGGAGGAAGGTGAGTCTCCCTGATCTGCCACTTGTGGGGTCCCTGCTCAAAGGGCAGTGGTCAGACTGTGCCTTGGATCAGAGTTTAAGGTAACCCTGAGCTGAGATCCCCTCCTCAGCTCCGTCTCTGCAGCTGGCTTCCCTGCTCTGATACCTGCGAGCTCTGTCACACTTAGGCACCTCTGATCTTTCTGTGTCCCTCTGGGTCCTGAGACCACACTGTCCCTGCAAGGGCTCCAGCCCCGCTTAGTCTCTGGAGTGCCATCCCTCAGTGGAGCAGATTTCTAGAAGTTCTGATTTTGTGCTCCACTGCTCCACCACTTGCCGGGAGCTGGCCCACCCCCCGTGGTCTCTCTTCCCGTTGCTTCGGATTCACTTCTCCACACGTCCTACCTTCTGGAAAGTGTTGCTTTTCTGTTCCTAGAATTGTTGCTCTTCTTCTCTTCTATATCCTATTGAGTTTGTAGCTGTTTGGAATGGTTTGATAGCTATCTAGCTGAACTCCTGGGACCCCACAGAACCCTGCACCATCCAATTTGGTGGACACTAGCCACTCATAGCTATAAAAATAAAAATAAAAATAAAATAGAATGAAATAAAATGGGAATTTCTGCTTTAAGCCAAGATGAAATACCATGGATCAGAGCCATCTTTCCATCTGAAATAAGTGAGAAATGGACAAAAGTATGTGAAAAATCTGTTGTCAAGGCCTATGAAGTCAAGTGATGGAGGACAGCGAGATGCTGGAGACCAGTGAGGGGAGTCCTGCAGCTGGCCCAGCTCACAGCTGGGGAGAATGTCCTTGCAGGAGGGAGGGGTGTAGGCAGAGCCCAGCAACTCCCTGCAATGAGGGTGGAGCCAAGGAGGGGGACCAAGGAGACGAGAATGTGAGGCCAGTGGATTAGAGAGGAGAGGGCTACCACGAGAGCTCTGGGATTGAAGAGCATCCCTCTGAGGACTCAGATGGTTCAATTGAGGACTGATAAGCTCATGTGAGTGAGGGAGCTTTCCAAGGCAGGGGAAAGGTATCACCTCGTCCCAATAGTCAGTCTGGAAAATCTCAGGGCTCCTTGGACAGAATACTCTCAAGGACCTTGCTTTCATAGTGGGGATAACCAGCCCCAGACTGAGCCCTGCTCCTGTCCTGCCTAAAAGCATCTTGAAAGCAAGTCCTGAATGATCAAACTATCACCAAGTGACTTAACTGTATGTCAGAGAAAGCTCAAGAATCCAGCATCCAACAGGATAAAACTCACAGTGTCTGGAATCACATAAAAAATTCACAAAGGAGCAAAGAAGTAGGAAAACACAACTCATAATGAGGGGATAAATCACCAAAACCAACCCAAAACTGACACAGATGTTAGAATCAGCAGACAAAAGCATTAAAACAGTTATTACAGCTGGATTCCATATGTTCAGAAAGTTAAGCAGAGACATGGAAGATGTAAAAACAGACCCAAACTAAACTTCTAGAAATGAAAAGTACAATGTCCTAGATGAAAACACAGCAGATATGATTAATGGTGGATCAGACAGTGAGGAAGAAGTGATTAGCAACCTCGAGGATGTAGCCATAGAAGCAATCCAAAATGAAGCATGGAGAGGGAGTATTAATTCAGAAATGAACAGAGTACCAGTGAACTGTGGGAGAACTTTAAATGGCCTCAAATGTGTAATTAGAGTATCTGAAAGAGAGCTAGGGGCAGAAAAATGTGAGAAGAGATAATGGCCAAACATTTTCCATATATGAGGAAGCCTATAAACTCACAGATTGAGGAAGTTCAAGGAAGACAGAGTATAGGAAATATGAAAAATGAAAAACCTCTGACAGCAAAGCATATCCTAATCAAATTACTCAAAACCAGTGATAAAGACAAGATCACAAACTCAGCCAGAAAAATAAAAGAGAAGATTTATACCATGGAAACAAGTGAGGCTGGCAACAGACTTGCTGTGGGAAATGTAAGCCAGGAGCTGTGGCAGGATCTCTAAAATCCAGACAGAAACACATCTGTTGATCTGGAATTCCATACCCAGCAAAAATGTCTTCCAAAACCAAAGGCAAGATAAAGACTTACAAACACACAGAAGCTGAAAGAATCACTCTCCAGAAGACCTGAGCTGTGAGAAATGTTAAAGGGTATCCTTCAGGCAGGAGGAGGACACCAGGTAGGCACGGAGGTCTATATACAGGAATGGGAAGTACTGGAACTGGCACTTTTCTATGTAAACATATAAGATCTATTTTCATTATACAAGTATATTTAACAGATACTTGTCTGAACAAACATGATAACCACGTCGTATGGGGTTTATGATGTATGTGAAAATAAAATGCATGAAGACAATAGCACAAAGGCTTTGGGGGGAAATTGGCAATAAACTCTTGTAATGTTACTATGTTGTACATGAAGTGGTAATAATATCACCTGAAGGCAGAATGTGATAAGTTATGGATGTGTACTATAAACCTTACAACAATCGAGAGATTACAAAACAGAGTCATAGCTAAGAAGTCAACAAAAAGACTAAATAGAATAGTAGAAACATATTTAATTAATCCAAAAGAAGGTAGAAAGAGAGGAAAAAGAGAAAAGCAGATGGGACAAATAGAAAATAAATGACAAGATAATAGACTTAATACCATGAATTATACATTAAATGTAAATGGATTAAATATCTCAAGAGACAAAGGACAAATTGTATAGAAAAGCAAGATCCAACCACATGCTGTCTATAAGAAACACACTTCAAATATAAAGATACAAATAACTAAAAGTAAAAGAATTGGAAAGGACATACTATGCTAACATTTATGCAAAGACCTCTGGAGTGACTATATTAATACAAAGTAAAACAGAATCCAGAGCACAGAATAGTACCAGGAATTAAAAAAAAGTTTCATAATGATAAAGGGGTCCATTCATGAAGAGGACATAATAATCCTAAATGTTTATGCACCTCACAATGTAGCTTCAAAAGATATGAAACAAAACCCAAAAGAGTTACAAGGAGAAATCAGACAAATCTGCAGTATGGCCAGAATTTTAATACTCATCTGTTGGAAATTCTCACGAGTCAACAGAACATCAATCAGTAGGGCCGTGTGAAAGTGTGGGAGATCAGATGTGACTGACTTTTATAAAGCCCTTCACCCAACACAAGATAGCCATTCTTGTCAAGCATGTGTGGAACACTTATTAGGAGAGGCCAAGTTCTGTACCATAAAACAAGTCGAAAACATAAAAGGATCCAAGTTATAAAAGTCTGTTTTCTGCATATAATGGAATTAAATCAGAAATGGGAGATTCTTGGAAAATCTCCCACATTTGGAAACTAAGCAACACATTTTAATAACCCGTAGGACAAAGAAGAAATCAAAAGGGAAATTAGAAAGTATTTTGAACTGAATCAAAATGAAAACTTGGCAAATCCCACAGAACATGTGTAGATTTAGTTAAAGCACTACTTAGGCGGACAGTGATAGCATCAAATTCCTACATTAGGAAAGAAGACAGACTTCAAATCAATGACCTCAGCATCCACCTTAAGAAACTAGAAAAAGGAGAGCAAAGAAATCCCAGAGTGAGACAAGACAAAGGCAGTAATAGAGATCAGAGTGAAAATCAGCGAAATAGTAAACAGAAAAACGATAGAGAAAATCACTGAGACTAAAGCTGGTCCTTCAAGGTGATCAATAAAACAACCAGCCTTTGGCAGGGCTGATTGGGAGAGAAAGAGAGACCGATCACTGGCATTGGGAATGAAAGAGGTGACATCAGGATGGATCCCGCTGATATTACAAGGATGGGGGAATTTATGGACACTTTGTACTGATAAATTTAACTGCATAAGTGAAGTAGAGAATTTCTTGAAAGACACAAATTACAAAATCATGCAGGATGAAATAGCTTGTGTGCCTTATGTCTATGAAAGACATCAAATTTGTTGTTGAAAGCCCTACTACAGGGAGACTCCAGGCTTTCCTGATGAATTTTACCTCGAGCTGGAGGGAAGGACACCACTAAGCAGATGCTACCAGGATGATATCCAGAGAACAAATAAGCACATGAAAACGTGCGCAACACTGCCGGTTGTGGAAGGGGCGGGAATTCAAACCGCCACGAGCCTCAGCCACACGCCTGTTAGAACAGTGGCGTCGAGGACTGACCAGGCTTCTGGGAGGATGGGGAGGAGATAAAGCCTCAGAGCTGCAGGACGGAGGGCCAAACCACACGACCGCTTTGCAGAGCAGTGTGGCTGTGTCTTAAACCGTGAGACACGCACCTGCAGTAGGGTCCGGCCATTCCGTTGCAAGAGAAAAGAACACATCTGTCCACCGGAGTTTCCCATGAATGGGCGTGGCACAGCCCCCCATGGGAGACCCCCCCCAAATGTCTGCCCACAGTTGAACGGATACATGAGCTGTGGTATGTCCAAGCAGGGACACGACTCGGGGAGAAAAGGCAAAGTACTTTTCCCACGCGCACCGCGGAGGAAGGTCCAGCTGCCATGTGCCTGGTGCTGAACAGAAAGAAAACAGGATTTCTGATTCCCTGGAGAATTTGTGTAAAGTTCTAGAAAATGCAAACTAGTCTGTGAATGACGGAATGCAGGGAGAAGCCGCAGGGACGGGGGTGGGGACTGGACATCAGAGCCCCAGTGGCAAGGGGGCTGTGGTGTGAGGCTGTGTCTGGACCCAGGTGGTGACAACCTTCCGCACCGCTTACGTGACCCAGGCCCAGGTTGTTCCATGGGGGTTGTGCGTCCAGAAAGTTATTACACAAAGTACACTTGGAAAATGTCTGGTCTTCCGGCTGTGGTTGCCCCATGTCGGGGCCCAGCAGCCCCTGCGGCCGATGGCTCCCAGACTGGGCAGCCCAGATAAAGGACATCTTGACCCTTGTGGGGACACCTATGGACAGCCTGCTCACGAAGTGGGGTGTGGTCAGTGCAGGGGGGTCTAACCCATTGTGGGAACAACCAAGAGGTGGGGATGAGCAGGGTTGGTGGTCCCCGTGGGGTAGACTGATGGTGATGATGCCCCCACCCTGGAGGGGAGGCCCACACGGGAGCTGCGTGGACAGAGGCCAGAGAGGAGGGAGTCGTCGCTGGGGGATGGGCACAGATGCTACTGCTTGGGGGGCGGTCCTCTGTCAGTGCAGTGAGGCGTGACCCCTTCACCCCTCAGACTCACTGAGATGTTTTCTTCGTCCCCTGTGCTCATCTTTGGGGAAGTGGAGAGGATGCAGGGAGGGTCCGTGGGGAGGGTGGACCCAACCCCACAAGAGTGACATTCACAGGGGGAGCAGGTCTAGGGACGGGCAGATGGGGGGCCCAGGGTGGGCTTCATCCCTGGGGAGCCCCTAGTTCTGGCTCCTTCTCCCTCCATCTCGGGGACCCTGCCACTCGGGAGGGGAGGCTGAGCCCCAGCTGGGGCTTTGGGTGCCTGGCTTCCTGGACCCCACCCTGTCTCCTTGGGAGCAGGATGAGATCTGGGGACAAGTGCCAGGGTGGGTGGTGGTCACTGCTTAGCCACTCGGCCTTTATGTGGGGACGGTGAGGCTGGGTGGTCAGCCCACAGATGGGGGGTCCAGCCCAGTCCCACAGGGGTAGGGACAGCTGAATTGGGAGTGGCCATGGGGCCAGGGGTAGGGTGGCAGGCAGCTGGGGTGGTGACCTTGCCTCGAGCGGCTGTCACCAGGTAAGGCAGGTGGGTCCACCAGGCCTGGCCTTCGAACGTCCTCCACACGGAAACACCAGCCCTGGCCGCACCCTCCCTTGCTTTGCCCCATCTGTCCCTTGGGCAAAATTGAGAAAACCCATAAAAGCCAAATGACTGTGATTGTGAGGATGGTCCCCGGCCCAGGTGCGCGTCGGGACTCGTGAGGCCGAGTTGATAAAAATGTAATAAGTTCCAGCCCAAGGTATATTTTACGACAGGTGTGGCGTGGCCGTGTGTAACTGTGCTTAACAATTAATTAACTTTTCATGCCGTTCATTAAGCTCCATTATTTATGAGGCCGGGCTCCGCACGATCGGGCAAAGTCACCGGAGGGAAGACTCCATTAAACCGGGACGCGCTGTCTGGCAGGAGGGGCCGCGCGGCGGGGCGGCTGCTGCCCGACTCCTTCCTGGTGTGACTGGAAATCAGTGTATTTGTGGTTTGCCCAGAATTCGGCATAGAACTGATTTCTCAGTGACGCCGGCAAGAAAGGGCATGTGGGTGGCAGAGCGCGCAGGCCGAGTGGCTCTGAGCGCTGGGCCGCGGGGCTGCGGCGGGTGACCCGTCTCCCTAGAGCCTCAGAGCCACAGGTGCCCTCAGACGCAGTCCTTTGTCCAGCTGGGGAAACGGAGGCCCAGGGTAGGGCAGCACGGGAGGCAGGGGAGGGACCGGCCCTTGTGTCTGACTTTGAAGTGTCCCATGACCCTAGGAGTCCTCGACCACTCAGGAGAGCCTCTGGGCTGCGGGAACGCCCTGGCCTCTCTGGCTGAGGGGTCAGGCCCGTGCTCTGCCCTGCTGTGGCTCTCCTGGGAACCTCTTGGGAGTGAGCAGCCCAAGGGAGGGTGCGGGGCTGGGCACGCATGGCAGACCCACTTCCACGACACCCTCCGCAGAGGTCCTGCCCTGGGTGACCATCATTGTGGACCCCTTCTAGTTTCCCTTCCGAATTTTGGTTTTGGCCAGAGTGTTCCCTCCTCTGGGTCCTGCCTGCCCCCTCAGGATTTTGGCACTTTTCCTCTCTGGCTGGCAGTGCGGGGCTGTGGGGGGCTGGGAGGGGGGCTGGGAGAAGTCCCTGGGACGTGGAGTGGCGGTGGTGGAAGGGGAGCCACAGAGGGAGGGTGTGGCGAGAGCCACAGTGGCCCTGGCAGAGGGAGCAGGAGCTGGGCTCTGGGCAGGCAGGTGTGGTGGGGGTGTGTGTCCCAGGCAGGGATGTTGAGGCAGGAGACCAGCATCCTGGTTGGGGAGGCAGCTCTGACACCCTCTCCTCTCCTCTGGGTCTCTGAGCCTGCCCTGGCCCAGTGGCAGGATCCCAGTACTGTGATGAGCGAGTGGGGGCTGGTGGTGCAGGGAGGGTCCCAGGGCCCCTGGCGGGCAGAGCAGCAGGGCAAGAGAGGGTTCTGAGCCTAGGGAGCCGCGCTCACAGGGGCAGTGCAGCCCGCGGGTGCTTCCTGGAGGGGGAGGCCCCCCAGCTGGGCCTGGAGTGGCGCAGGGTGGGGCCAGATTTTCTGGCTAGGGACGAGATTTTGTGGGACCTCCCTGGCTGGGAGTGGGGGATGAGGCGTGGGGCTGTGACGCTGCGGACAGCTGTTTGCGAGCACGAACGCCCTCCTGGAGGCTCCGACGCCGTCTGAACGGGGCTTTAATTGAAAAATCAAATTCTTATTTTCTCTGAAAGTGCTCTGGTCATTTCTAAGCCCACAGAAAGCTTTATGGGCAATCACAGTCCCTGGTGTTTTTCTTTTTTAAGCAAGTGGAAACCACACAGAACAGAACACACAGGCACCCCCGCCCGCTGGCCTCTCTTCCAAGGTTCTCTGTTCTCTTGGTGACCCTGCCCTCTGCTCGGAGCCCTCTTGGATCTGACAGGCAGGAGCTCACCCTGAGAAGTGGAGCACCAGGCAGGGGTGAGGTGGGGTGGGCGGGGAGGCGGGGCTTCTGGGACCCAGCTCTGCCCACGAAGGTGTTGGACACCTGGTGTCCAGGTGGAATCCAGTTTCTACCCCGCCCTTGGTCCGGGGCTCCTCATCCCCTTCTGTAGGGGAGGGATTGTGGGCACCAGGGTGCGTGTGGGTCAGTGAGCGTGCGTGTGTGTACGTGTGTGCACACGCAGTGTGCAAGGCCCTCTGGCTGCCCTGGGGTGAGCAGCGTTTCCTGGCGTCCCTGTTGGTGCACACTGTGCAGGGAATGGGAGGGGGCAGGGGGCTCTCCCGTGCTTCTCTGTGGGTGTCACGTGGCAGCCATGACTCTGACTTCTTCCCCAGCTGCAGGAGCACTGGGTGGTGGCTCCTTCTTGGGGACCAGTGGTCCGACATGGGTGGGGTCGAGGTCTGATGGGCCTTGTAGCTGTGAACGGGGTCTGTCCACAGCCACGGGCACCGTGGAGCCCCCACCATCCAGTCCCCACTCAGGCCAGCTGTGCTGAGCTCCGGCCACACATCCAAGCCTAGGGTGTGGGTGACGCGTCTTTCTTGTGGCCCAGGACCCTGACAGGCGGTGGGATCCGCTGGTGGCCCTGCGGGCTGAGAGCTCAGTGCCACTCTGCATGTTTTCTGAACCCTGGCTTGGCCCTCCCCAGAGGACGGGACCCATGTGGCCACAGGGAAAACGAACGGTCCTCAGGGACTCAGCCTCCATCCAGGAAGGGCAGGGACCCAGGGAGACACTCTTAGGGGGGGAGCTTCCTTCCTGGGTCTGAGCCCACTCCTGACCTAGCTGGGTGACCAGGGCCAGCTGCTTTCTCGGTGACAGTGGGGGTCACCTGCTTGTCCCGGAGACTACCCCCACCGTGGCCAGGCCCAGAGTAGGCCCCAGGGGGCTGGCTCCCACTGTGGCAGGACCTTCCTACCCTAGCAAGCCCTGCTGTACCTGCCGAGGGCTCCAGGCTGCTGCCTACCCTGGGGCAGGACCCATCCTTGGAGCAGCCCAGAGAGACTAGGCTGGGGTGTTGCCTTGTCTTCCCAGGAGGCGGTGGCTGTCCCAGGCCCCGCCCCACCCAGGGCACCCTTGCCAGCCAGCCCTTTCCCCTCCTTCTGGGCCCCTGGCAGAAGCCTCCTCAGAAGGGCCAAGGCTGCCCGGCTGGCAGGATTTCTTGTGGACCTGGGGTCCTCATGAGACCCAGGAAGGAGCCAGAAACCCCGGACCGTGTCTGTGCCTCCTGCTGATCTTCTCCCCGCTTCCCAAAGGCCTGAGGAGATCTGAGCTCCAGCCTCTGGTATGTCCCTTCCTCTGGTCCCCGGGGTGGGGGGCTCAGCTCTTCCCTTGGACTCCCACCAAACAGTCCATCTACAGGGGATAGAGGCACAGCCAGAGGCATCCTTGGGACAGGGTCGGGGACAACAGGGAGGAAGGATGGACCCCCATGGAGGCCAGGACAGGGCCTGTGCCCTTTTTGTGCCCAGGATGTGGGGTCCCCCAACTCTGGCAGCAGAGAGGGCATGGCCTCAAGTGGGCTGTCCAGAACACACGGGCCCCCGGCAGGCCGGGCTGGGCATGGGTGCCAGGAGGAGGGCAGCGTGAGGCGGAGCGGCAGCACCTCTGACAAGCCGTGCGGCTCGCACCATCCCCACAGAGAGGTAAACTGAGGCCCAGGGAAGGGCAGTGGCCCAGAGAGGGAAGTGACATGCCCAAGGTCACACAGCAGGCGGGAGACCCCTCCCTGGCTCTTCCCCCGCTGGTCCTCCCTCTCCCCGCCCCCCCCAACCCCGCGGGAGAGCAGGTCTGAGGGTAGAGGGGGGTCCGAGGCAGGACGGAACCTTCCCACGCCCCGCAGGCCACTGTTCGCCGGCGTGGCCACGTGTGTCAGCAGAGCTTGTAAAGAAGCTCGCAGACGGGGATTTAATTTCCTCCCGCTCCTTCCAGTGCTCTCGCTGCCTCGTAAATCATGCGTTTATGACTCTCGCTTCGGCACTTTTGCGATGGCCGATAATGGCTGAGTAAGTGGTGGAGGGATGGATTCTGCAGCCGATCTTAAACAAGGGCGCTCGCTGGAGCCATAAATGATCTTTAGCAGAGCCAGTGGGCACGACCGTGCAGGGCCGCGGCAGGGAGCAGCCACGGACCTGTGGGAAGAAGCTGCCTAGGGTCCCGGCCCCTCCACCGCGGGAACCCGGCAGTGTCCAGGGCAGCAAGGACTGCCTGCTGCAAGGGGTTCGTCAGTTCCCGGGACAGGGACCCACCAGGGCTGGCATGCGTGCACGCGTGTGTGCAGTCTGTGAATGGCTGTGTGCATGGGCACGTGTGTGCACGTGTGTGGGCGTGGTCTGTGAGTGCGTGTGCACACGTGTGTGGGCGTGGTCTGTGAGTGCGTGTGCACACGTGTGTGGG
>NW_019154104.1:32662073-32784242 GCF_002288905.1 Enhydra lutris kenyoni
GGCATGGTCTGAGTGCGTGTGCACACGTGTGTGTGGGTGTATTTGCAGCATGCGTCTCTGCAGGCTCCCAGCCCACAACAACCTTGTCCTCTAGGCCTGGGGGTGGCCTCTGGGGTGGCGGCTGCCCAGAGCCTGAGCCGTAGTTGTCACCCGTTGCCTGACCCCTTGTTCAGTGGCTGATGGGGGCTGCTCTGGGACCTGCAGCCCTGCGGCCCCAAAGGCAGCCCTCTGTCGCCCTTACCGTGGAAGCCCCTGGCCAGCCCACTTGCTGCCAACGTCCCCTCCGGCTCTGGCGTCGGGACTCCTGCAGGACTAGTTGGGGAGGTCAGAGCAGGATGGACGGGCAGGTCCTATAGCAAACCACAGGTCAGAAACAGTGGGTCCACAGGGGCGTGCAGAAGGCTGTGGGGCCTCTTGGCCGAGCTCTCAGCTTCCGGCTGGCTCCGGAAGCAGGGCCGCGCTGCCCTGAGTGGGGACTGAGGGCTTCTCGCCATTTCCCGCTCTCCTTCCCACCCCCCTTCTCTCCCCCAGGACCATCCTTTCCGCAAACGATAAAGATGGGGGCATGCGCACACCAGCACACAGTTTCCGTGTGCACATACAGGCATCCGTGCACGTCCCGGACAGAAGGTCCCCCCAGCGATAACAGCTGGTTTGTCTGCATCTGCCCGACCCTCCAGCAGAGTCCCAGGACCTCGATGGCCCCGGGGGCACCGGGCAACCCCGTGCCTACCATTGTTTATTTTCTGCTCAAACTTGCTTTGCCAACCGTGGGGCTGGAGCGTCTCCTCATGAAGCCATAAACGTAATTGATATTCTCAGCATTTCGAGAAAAAATACGAGTATTAAAGATATACAGTACACCTCATAAAATTCTCCCATATTTCTTCTTTATGGTGGGTTCTAAAATTGGCAAAATAAATTCCCTAAGACCCATTACACTTAACGCAGAGTGTGTTTGGAGGCGGGGAGACGCGGAACCCACCCGCTCCAGGCCCTTCAGCACCGGGCGGCCTGAGTCCCTGCTTGGCCACGGGCCGTTTTCCCAGAATCCCGGCTGGAATGGCAAACTGTGATTGCCTGGTTACGGTTTCTGGCCACAGCCGGATGCTGGGCAACTTTCATCTCCGGGCTGGGGAAGGCCTGTCTTCCCCCAAGAAAACGCAGAGCCTCTGCGTGGCTGAGTCCCATCTGGGATTCCACGGGGCCTGGCTCTCCGTGGGTACACATGGGGCTTCAGAGCCCCCAGCCCCGGGTCCTGCACTGCATCCCCTCAGGCCGGTCCCGAACTTCCCTGCCTCAGTTTCCCTGCCGGTCCCTGCTGGATGAACTCGGAGCGAGAATGACAAGCTGAGGTCGTGTGCGGCTGCGTTTCTCCATCATCTTTCTCCTTCATGAGCACAAAGCTCCCCGGAGCAGCGGAACGCGTTTTAAGAGAACTTTCCAAGCCAAGTTTGTCCAGGTGTAATTTCTTGCAAATCAGATGCGTGTCAACTACACACGCATTTCAAATTTCAAAAACATGTAAAACAAGAAGTCAGCTTTGTTTTTTGGAGCCGTTTTAGATTTGGGGGGAGATCGGGAAGACGGTACAGCGAGCTCTTGTAGACCCCGCGTTCGGTTCCTCGCGAGCCCCTCCCGTTGGTGGGGTAGATCCCCTCCGGCTAGCGCAACCTCGCTGCTGGGTGGTGGTTTAGCGGAGTCTGCCCACCACGGGGTTTCCTTCCTTTTGACTCTGTCCTTCGGCGCCCCGACCCCACCCGGGGCAGCAGGGTACCTCTCCTCGTCACGCCTCCTTGGGCGCCTCTGGGCTCTGACGGTTCCTGGGGTTCCCTTGTTTTGATGACCTTCACGACTTTGAGGCGTGTGGCTGGGTATTTTGCAGAACGCGCCCCTCCAGGGACTGCGTGACGTCTCTCTCGCACGGTCACGCTGGCGTGGGGGAGGACGCGCCACGGACCTAAGCCGGGCTTCCGTGCCGTCCCATCAAGGTGCACGCGACCAGCACGATGCGTCCCTGCGGGAGCTGGCCTTGGTCACCCGGCTGGTGGGGGGATTGGGTTTCTTGGGGGAAAGTGACTCTTTCCCCTGGAGGGAAGTCACCTGACACCTGCTCGAGGGCGGGGCAGCGGCAGAAACTATTTGGAATTCTTCCGAATAAGGAAGGTTTGTCGCTTCCCCCATCGTTGATGTGCTGAATCATTTATTTCTATCGGTGCGGACCCTAGGTGTTCATCTCCTCCTTTGGGTGAAAATCCAAGGCTGCTGTGTGTTTGCCACTCGAGTCCTTCCCATGTGGGTCACCGGCCCGTGCGTGGCTCCTGGGCCGGACATGCCTCTGCTGCTTTGTCTGGGGAGCAGGTTCTTAGGATCTGGCTCTACGAGAAGCTCCCGGCCCCTCTAACATTTTCTGTTCTCAGCCCCAGAGTTACGCATTTCTGCAGGGGACCCTGGCTGCTGTGGTTGGAGAGTCTGCTAACACCCAGGGTCCGGCCCCGTCAGACCGAGGTGTGCTGATTTGTGTAGACACGTGTATCCGTGTGGACCCCTTCACGTAACTGTGTGGCAGTCCAGGAGTCTCCAGAGACACGGACCCCCACGAAGCACGTGGACAAGGAGATTCTCTATGAGGTCGTGTGATGAGGACCTGGCTCTGGGACCATGGGGCCCGAGAGTCCTGCGATCTGCGTCCCCGAGCCGTGGCGCGGGGGAGCCCATGGTGTGACGCAGCCTGAGTCCTGAGGCCAGAGAACCAGGGGAGCCCAGGGTGTGAGTCTCGGTCTGAGGACAGAACGGGAGGGGAAGCTTCTCCCCTCAGCGATGAGGCGGGAAAAGGGGGCACATCCGTCCTTCCTCCACCTTTAGTTCTGTCCGGGCCCTGGACCGGACGGGGCCCAGCACCCTGGGACGGCCACCTGCTTCACCGAGCCCCCCACCCACATGCCGGTCTCCCCGGGAGCCCCCCACCCCACCCGCCCCCAGAAGGAATGTCTGACCCGGGCGCCTGTGGACCTCACCTCAGCTGCCTCTGTGTTAAGTGAGTCATGAGTTCATGGTGACACCTGTGGTCTACACCACGGGTTCATTCTGGACGCCTCCCCTCAAGCTCTGGAACCGGCCTCTCCAGCAGCGGAGGCCTGGCCCACCACCACCGCCGGCGCTCGCAGCGTCACATCCGAGCCGAGCCCCTGCATCTCCGAGGCCGTGGGAGAAGAGCCCGACCTCGCCGGACCTTGGGGGCCCCGCCTGGAGGCGGTTTCGTCTGCCTGGGGCCCCAGGCCCGCCCACTTCCCCGTGCTTGGTGGGTCCCTCTCCCTCGCCCTCCAAGGGGCTCACACCTGTTCCCACGGCAGTCAGGCTGCCCCGGGCGTCGGCGCCTCTTCCCGGAACCCCAGCCTCCGAGGTGATGTTCCAAAAGTGCGCACGTGTGAAGCCTCGTTTTGACGTCGCGCTCTCTGGTGGTGACAAAGGCGTGGTGTCGCGGGTCATACCGAGCCGTCTCACCGCCCAAAATCCCTGCGGTCACCTGCTCCACCTCTGCCTCCGACGGGTCCCTCTTCCAGGACGGCTCCCCGTCGGAGTCGCACGTGCGCGGCCTCTCGCATCGGCTTCTCTCTCCGAGCGCGGAAGGAGCGCCCGGGACTTCTCGCCTTGGCCGGTTGTCCGCGGGGCTTGTCCGCGGGGCCCCTGCGCGCTCCTCGGCTGCGCGGTCCGCGGGAAGGCGCCGGCCCCTTCCCCCGCGGGGACGCGCTTCCACGTCGGTTGAGAAGGTGGCTGGGAGCCCCGGCCGCGGAGTCGCGTGGGGAGGCCGCGCTCGGCCGCGCAGGACTCCGCCGGCCGGTCTTCCAAAGCGGGGCTCTGCTGCGCGTCCCCGCGGCGGTAAGCGAGGTCCCCGGTGCTCAACGCCCTTGTCCCTTGTTAGCAATTAGTGTTGTCACTTTTTTTTTTAATTTAGCCGCTGATATATACGTTGTGGTATTTCCTTAAATTTGTGTTTCCCTAAAGGAGAATGACATTGAGAATCTTCTCATGCGCTTGCTTCCCATTTGCTTGTGTTTTTAGTGAAGTGTTTGTTCAAACCTTGTTCCATTTTTAAATGGATGTTTGTTTTCCAAAGGTAAAGTTTTAAGAATTCTTTGGATGTCTTGGATATAAAGTCTGTTGTCTGACGTGTGTTTCGTAAACATTCTCCCCCCGTCCGTGGCTCGTCTTTTCTTGCCCTGAATGGAGTCTTCGGCAGGATGGATGTTTGTTTGTTTTTTAAAGATTTTCTTTGAGAGAGAGAGAGCGTGTGCATGAGCACAAGCAGGGAGAGGGGCAGAGGGAGAAGCAGGCTCCCCACTGAGCAGGGAGCCAAACGAAGGACTCGATCCCAGGACCCTGGGACCATGATCTGAGCTGCAGGCAAATGCTTCACCGACGGAGGCCCCCAGCTGCCCTAGGATAGATGTTTTTAATCTTAAAAAGTCTAACATCTGGGACGCCTGGGTGGCTCAGTGGGTTAAGCCGCTGCCTTTGGCTCGGGTCATGATCCCAGGGTACTGGGATCGAGTCCCGCATCGGGCTCCTTGCTCAGCAGGGAGCCTGCCTCTCTCTCCGCCTCTGCCTGCTTCTCTGCCTACTTGTGTGCTTTCTCTCTCTCTCTTTCTGACAAATAAATAAATAAATAAATAAAATCTTAAAAAAAAAAAGTCTAACATCCATTTTTACTTCCATAGACTGTACTTTTGGTTTTGTAACAAAACACATCATCAAACCCCAGGTTACACAGGCCCTAGGTTTTCTTCTAGAAACTTTACAGTTTTGAGGTTTACATTTATGTCTCTGATTCATTTGAGTAATTTTTCTGACAAGCATCCTTAGTCTGTGTCTAGATCCATTTTTAAAAAAACTTTACATACAGATGTCCAATTGCCACAGCATCAAGTATTAAAGAGATGATGTGGGGCTCCTGGGGGGCTCAGTCAGGGAAATGACTGCCTTCAGCTCAGGCCCTGGTCCCAGGGTCCTGGGATCCAGCCCCACGTCGGGCTCCCTACTCGGCAGGAAGCCTGCTTCTCCCTCTCCCACTCCCCCTGCTTGTGTTTCTTCTCTCGCTGTGTCTCTCTCTGTGAAATAAATGAATAAAATCTGTAAAAAAAAAATAAAGAGACTATTTACCCAATGGATTACCTTTGCTCCTTTGGCAAGGATTGGTTGATAATACTGGGCCAACTGTCGGGCTCTCTGCTCTGTTGCATTGATGACCCGGCCTGTCCTTTGCCGACGTCACACTTTCTGGACTCCCACAGCCTCTCGGTGAGCCTTGGAGCTTGGTAATGGGAATCTTTCAACTTTGTGCTTCACTATTATGCTGAGTGTTCTAGGCCCCTGACTTTTTGTGTCAACGTTAGAATCGTTTTGACCGTATCTACAAAAAGGTTTGCTGGGATTTTGTTGGGACCATGCTGGCTCAGTGGATCACGTTGGGAAGAACTGACATCTTCAAAATATTGGCTCTTCCTATCCATGAACATGGACTATCTTTCCATTTGTTTAGAGCTTGTTGGGTATCTTTCGTCAAAGTTTACAGTTTCAGCATATGGAATAGGTACATATTTTGTTAGACTTCTACCTGAGTATTTTACTTCTTGGGGTTCTGTTATAACTGGACAACAGAGTCCAGTATTCATTACTGGTGTGTAGGAAAGCACTTGACTCTTACATATTGACCGTGTATTTTACAATCTGGCTGTACTTGCTTCTTAGGTCCAGGAGGTAGATAGATGATAGACAGACAGACAGATGTCTTCATGCACACATAGACTGATTTTTGACTGTGGAAATACAGCTGGAATAAATCTTCCTTGGCCATGGTCATTTTTATATATTGTTGGGTTTGATTTGACAATATTTTATGGATTATTTTTCTGCCTATATTCATGAAAGTTATTAGTTTTCAGTTTTATTTTATTTTTTTAAATATCTTTATCATTTTGGCGTTAGGGTAATGCCGGCCTTACAGAATGAATTAGGAAACATTCCCTCTGCTTCTCTTTTGTATGGGAGATTATGGAGAATTGGTATATTTTATCCTCTAAATGTTAGGTAGATTTTACCGGGGAAGACATCTGGGTCTAGGGCTTTGAAAGTTATTAATTCTTTTATTTATTTATTTATTTATTTGACAGACAGACAGAGATCACAAGTAGGCAGAGAGACAGGCAGAGAGAGAGGAGGAAGCAGGCTCCCTGCTGAGCAGAGAGGACCCTGAGTTCATGACCTGAGCTGAAGGCAGAGGCTTAACCCATTGAGCCACCCAGGTGCCCCAAAAGCTATTAGTTCTTGAATATTGTTTCAATTTTTAAAATAGATTCAGGCCTCTTCGGGTTATCTATTTCTCCTTATGTGAGTTTTGGTAGTTTGTGCCTTTCGAGGAATTGGCCCATTTTATCTTCAGTTTTCAGATTTGTGGACATAGAGTTGTTCAGAGTTTACTTTTATGACCTTCTTAATGCCCGTGGGGTCCGGAGGGATGTCCCCTCTTCCACTTGTGAGTGTGGTCATTTGTGTCATCACTTTTTTTTCTTGATCAGCCTGGCTATGGATTTGTGGGTTTTATGGATCTTTGGGAAGAACCAACTTTTGTTTATGTTGATTTTTCCCTGTTGCTTTCTTGTTTTCCATTTCATTGATTTCTGCTCTCACTGCTCCCACTCATTTTCTTCTCCTTGTTTCAGTCTTAAATTGCTCCTCTCTTCCTAGTTTCCTAACACGAACGCTTAGATTATTCATTTTATTTATTTTTAAAAAATATTTATTTATTGAAGGATTTTATTTATTTGAGAGAGAGCGAGAATGCACCAGCAGGAGGAAGGGCAGAGGGAGAGAGAGAAACAGACTCCTCTCTGCCTGTGTAGTCTGATGCGGGGTTTGGATCGCAGGACCCTGAGGTCATGACCTGAGCCAAAACCAAAGGTCAGATGCTCAACCGACTGAGCCCCCCCAAGCACCCCCAGATTATTCATTTTAGATCTTCCTTCCTTTCTAACATGTACAATTAGCACTCGAGCTTTCCCTCTGAGCACAGCCTTTGCCGCCTCCTACACATTTTGATGATTTTCGTTTTCACTTCCATTTTGTCCAAAATACTTTAAACCCCCCTGAAGACTTCTTGAGCATGTATGTTAGTTGGATGCGTGCTGTTTAACTTTCAAATATTGGGGGACTTTTCCAGTTTTCTTCTCTGTTACTGATTTCTAGCTGAATTTGACCATATTCTGGGACATATGTTATATGATTTCTGTTCCTTTAGATTGACTGCGGTGTGCTTAACGGCCACGTTCCCAGCGCGCGTGAGAAGACCGCATATTCTGCTGCCGTTGGACGGCGTGCTCTCAAACTGGTTCTGGATGGATTGACCGATGGTGTTCTTCTGGCCAACTTGCTCCGTGCTGGTTTTCCAACTACACGATCCGTTACCGGGTGGAGAGCTGTGTGGATGTCTGTCTGTACCACGGTCTTGGACTCGCCTCTTTCCCTTATGGTTCTGTCCACTTTGGCCTCCCAGACCATGACGCTCCGCTGTCTGGGGACATGCGGGACCTCCTCCATTCCTGGGCTTCCTTTCCTGGAGCACAAGATCGTGCAAAGAGCAGGTGACGGTGAGTCTGCCGGTGGCACGGGGTGCCTGCCCCCCACTGCCCGGCCACTCTGGCCTCACAGGGACCTACGCCAGTCTGTCTCGGTGGCATCAGGCTTGGCACGTGGCCTGCCCGGCCAGTGGGTGGGTGTAGGCTGGCGCTTTGAGAGCCAGCCTTCTCTGCCGAGGAAGAGGCCCGTCCTGTTAGGAGCTCTTCCTCCAGCCCAGGTCCTGACGTTGCTGCTGACCAAGAGAGAAACTGGCACCTGGAACTCAGGGCTGCGTTCTGAGCCTGGGCCGGGCAGGGGAGGGCAGGGAGCCGTGACTCTGGGCCGGGAGCCACGCTCGCCTGCTGCCGTGCACCGTCTCAGCACTGCGCTCTGTGGCGTGTTCATGGCAGGAAACAGCAGGTGTGGATGGAGGCAAAGAGGTTTGGAAACCAGATGTCCCAGTGTGTGCCGACTGCTGCGATGGGTGCGGAGTGGTAACCAGCAAGCAGGGAACAGTCTGATCCGCTACCGCCACGGAAGGAAGCCGCTCTTCGCATCTCTGAGAATACAAGGTAAGACGGAGATGTTTCACTCCGCAGAAGCAAGTGGGCTCAGCCTCGCAGACAGAGGATGTAGCGCCAGTGCCCCCTTCCCCTCTGCTGGGGTGAGGGAGGCCGACCAGCAAACCTCCTTGTGGGCAGAGTCCAGCAGGACAGGAGGCGGAGGGCACTGCTTGCCCAAGGAAGCCCCACAGGCCCTAGGTGACTGCCAGCGAGGCTGGAGGACAAGTTGTGTCTCCAGGTACTCCAGGGGCTTGGCCGGGGCTCGGGCCCTCCCTCAGCCAGGCCGCTGCAGAGCTCACGGGGCTCAGAGGGCTCGCGCAGCCAGCTTGGACAGACAGTGACCACGGAGGTCCAGACTGGAGATGGCCTCAGTGGGCAGGAATGATGTGGGCGCCACAAGGACATTTCCAGAGTCTTTGGTGTGGCCAAGAGGGTGGTGGGGACAGAAGGGCATACGGGAGGGGAACCGTGGTCTGGCGGCCGGCTGCTCTGGGCAGCAGAGCCCAGGCTCTGGCCGCTCATCCTGGTTTGCCTGCGTCCCCAGATTCAACTCTGGAAGTCCCTGGTTGAGGCTTTGGGGCTGTTCCCGGTTTCCCGAGTGTGGAGAGGGGAAGGCAAATGTTCGAGACTCAGGGGGTGTCGGCTCTGCTGCGTCCCCAGAACGGACTGCTCTCGACTGAGGAGATCACACACTCCCACTTTATTCATAGCAGGCTTGGTGAAAATAAATACGAGTAGAGTGGGGGATCCCACACCCAAGCAGATGCTTTGAAGGTGCCGTGTCTCCGCCCCATTCCCTTTCTCTCAGCGCTGAGAGTGGCGCGACTCACAGGGGGCCTGCATCACTAGCGGCCCCCCACAGGGGAGGGCATGTGGCGCAGATCACAGCTGGCCCATTGTCTCCAGGTTACGGGGGCCAGAAACGGCGTTCTGTGCTGTCAGGGCTGAGGTCCCAGGGCTGTTCATTACAGCGGCATCGCCTGCCCCAAGCTGACTGATACGGCTTGTGTCCTCATGGCCGACTTCCAGCCTGGCAAGTATAACGAGCCTCCTCTGCCCACCACCCTCCCTCCCCGGCCCCTCGCCGTGCGAGCGCCATGCACAGCCCCTTCTGCTGTCTCCCAGGTGATCTACTTTAAACGAGGGGAGAGGGAGAGAAAGGCAGGAGCCGGTGGGCCCCCTTGGGGTCTGGCTGCAAGGCAGGACACTGCAGGGTGGGGGCAGTCCTCTCGGGATCCTGGGGACCCCAGGGGCTCTTGGCACCGGTCTGTCGGCTTGGACGAATCCTTCCGATGTCTTCAGTTGGAGGCTTTGTGTTCCGATTGAATACACGTCTTTTCCGGTACTTTCCAGGTCTGAGGGCTCCTCACATGCTGTTCCGAGCCCCAGCGAGGAGAGCAGTTGGGGTGTGTGTAGGTGAAGGGGGCATCACTCCGGGAGGGGCAGGACGCAGAAGAGCAAACCCTCGTCTGCACAGACAGAGTCAGTGGATCCACCACCACTGAGTATGTGACATTTAAAAAATATTTGATCCGTGTTTTGGCTTCCAAAGCTGCTTGAGGGAGCTGCTCGTGTAATTACATCCAAATCAGGGTTAAATATAGTTCTCAGAGAGAGAGCGTATGATTTAAATTGCCTAATTATTTGGGGGAAAAATCTGTTCTTCAATAATTAAGAGAATGGGGATGTTTGGCTTGGTGCGGGGGCGGGGGCTGGCGGGGACAGGGAGGAACAGCGGTGGGTATTTCCTGTCTTGGAGACCTGGAGGGGCTGCCTGGGGAGGGATCGTGTCTACACAGGCCTGGGGGCATGGTGGGGATGCCCGGCAGGCGGGGCCCCCAGTGGTGGAGCCCCCCCAGCTCCAGGGGTCCGTGGCCCGGCAGGAACCGGAAGCTGGCGGTGTGGGTGCTGAGCCGGGGGCCGTGGCCAAGCAGGGAGCGGAGCCAGATCCCCTGGCATATGGGAGCACCGGGCTGTGGCCAGACACGGTGGGAGGGGGATCTGGCAGCCCCGAGAGCCAGCAACCCGTTAATTAGGTGCTATTTCTTGAAAGTCACGTTGCAGGAGGGCGTAGATGGCAGGCTGCCCTTGGAAAAGATTCAGATTGTGACGGGCCCTCCCTCCGGCCCGGGAAATGCGGGCCGGGGCGCTGGGGCTGAGACACTGCAGGCCCACTTGGAGGCCGCCCCTCGGCCCGGGGTGTGAGCTCGCGGGCCCTGCAGAGTGGCCTGCAACCCTGTGGCCTCATCTGCGAAGAGGGGGTTACCCACCTTGCGGTCGGGCTGAGTGTCCGCGTAGGCGGAGCTCAGGCGGGAGTCGGTCCGGGGCACTCAGCGCCGTGTTACTTCGGGCCAGCGGCCTCACCTCTCTGAGCCTCGGTTCCCCACCTGGAAACCGTGGACGGTACGAGCAGCCCCACTGCTTGCTTAGCAAGGTTAGCGCGCTGTCTGGCGCTCAGCAGACACTCAGCTCTGCCATCCCGCAAATATTTACCCAGCACCTGTGAAGGGACGGGCGTCCCTCCAGGTGCCAGTCTCCCTCAGAGAACACGCTGGAAAGACTCCGCTCCTCCGAGCGTGGGAACCTGACTCTGACGCGGGAACGGGTCGTCGCGGGGAGGGGTCCAGGGGGTCTGTGGTGTGGAGGGGTCTGCGAAGGCCGCCCAGGGGCCGAGAAGGAGCCGCTCCCAGGGTGGGGGAGGAGAGCTCTGTGGGGGTCCAGCGGCGGTGGGGGGGGCAAGAGCCAGGGGCCGGGGGCTGGGATCCGCATGGCAGCTGACAGGGGGCTGACGGAGGGGTCGTGGGGCCCCCTGAGGCCTCTGGGTGTTGTTCTCAGAACAGCAGGAAGCCCCGGGGGGGCTTGAGGTGGGATCGCTGTGGTCCTGTCTGGGGGGCACGGGGCCAGGGCGAAGCAGGGGGCCGGGGGCTGGAGGAGGGTGTGCCGTGTGTGCATGAGCGCGTACCCGTGTGAACGCACGTGTGTCGGCGTGCTGCATGCAAGCCGAACCTGGTTCCTGCCTGCAGTGGGCAAGCGGCCCCAGGGTGGCCCAGGGTAGAGCGGGGAGGAGGCAGGCTTCAGGGAGGGTCCGCAGGGCTGCGGGTGGACGGGAGCCTGAGGGACCCACAGGTCTCTGCCGCGAGTGGCCCCGGCAAAGAGCAGATCCCTCAGCATCAGAAGCTGGACCTGCAGCGGGGTGGGGGGTGGACAGCAGGGTCAACCGCGGTACTTTGGGGCCCCAGCGGGCCCTGGGCCCCTGCCTGCGGGGTGCTGCCCGGAGCAGCGGGGAGCGTGGCTCCAGCCGGGGCCGCCCTGCAGGGCTCTCCCACGGGAGCTGCCCCACTCTGGCTCTGCCCCGGGACGGCATGGGGGGCTCCTACGGGTTCTCACTCTCGTGGTCCCCAGGATCACCAGGCCGATCCACCTCCCAAGCCAAGCCGAGGACCCTGCCTGCCCGCCTGGGGGTGGAGGGTGCCCAGGGAGAGGCTGCGCCACAGAAGAGGAAAGCACCCCGGTCGGCGCTGCGTGCGGCCCACCCCGCGGCCCAGGGAGCTGGAGGGAGCTCAGGCCTGGGGGTGGGCGGGGTTCCAGCTTGCGGCCAGAGGACCAGGTGGCTGGGGTGGTCGTGCGTGCGGGGAAGTCAGAGGTCGGAGAGCCTGGCCGTCCGGATGGACATTTCGGACGCCGTAGGTGGCTGACACGAGGCCTCCTCTCTTCCGGCCTGAACTGCCCTTTTGACGTGTTCACTCTCAGGGAGAGATGCCCGTTGTGGGGACCCCCGGCCTCCGCCCCGCACTAGGCCGGCTCTGGTTCTCGTCCTTCTCACTGCCTCTGGATGGAGCCCACCAAGCATGTCCATCCCTGAGACCCACACCACGGTTTGTGCCTCTCGCCTTGAAGGACAGTAAGGACCCCGTGGATGGAGCCGACCACACCAGACACGAGTCCGTCTCTCCGTGGAGCTCCCTACCCTGGGCATTGGCCCAGAGCAACAGGCCCCCGGGCAGCACCTCCCAAGGGACTCCGACAGGGCGGCAGGGCCCGGGGGGCAGCAGGCAGCCCCTCCTCACGGCTCCCCAGGCAGTGTGTGTGCTGCCTGGACGTCTCGCCACTCTGGGCCACTGATGGTTGCTTTGGGAAGGAAGGAGTCAGTGTGAACTTTTGTTGGCCGGCAAGTCGGGGCAGGGTATGGAGGGAGGTGCCCAGGACCCTCCGCTTGGGGACAGCCCTCGTAGAGGCTCTGCGGCTGTACCCCAAGTCTGGGTGGGGGCCCGGCACTCTGGCTCCGAGCCCACAGGTCACGGACGCTGGGAAAGGGGGTGCACACCTTTTTGGGCTCCTCCTGGTCACGTGACCAGAGGGTGGCAGGCTGTGTGACACCTGGGCCTGCCCTCAGACCTGCCACCAAGGACACACTTGTCACCTCTGCCAGGGGACACGGCCATTGCTGGGAGGGGCAGGTCCTGGGTGTGCGGCTCCCGTTGGAGTGAGCTCGCAGCACTGCAGTTCGCCTGCTCTGTGCTCCAGGCTGGCCGGAGCACCCGTGGCCACGGGAGCGAGTGCCGGGTGCCATGGTGGGGCTTCTGGGCGGACAGGCACGGTCCCTCTCTAGCACACATCTGTGTCTTCCACCATCCCGGCCGAGAAGACCCAGAAACCCACCCCCACATCCTGTGTTGTGCTGCACTCCCTCCTGCCACCCCGCAGATCGCGTGTCTACACTGGGACAGTACGCCCAAGCCATAGGGCAGGACGTCAAGGCCTGTGGCCCCGGGACAGTGGGATTGAGGTCTAGGCTGGAGCTCCAGTGTGGGGGCCACACACTGGAGCCCCCCCACCGCCTCCCCAGGGCTCTGCCATCACACACTGGGACCCTGGGTGTTATCTTCCCACGCCAAGCCCACGTCCAGGCTGGCCAGGTGGACCGGGTCCCCAACCCAATGGTGAGAATGCTCACTTTGAATTCAGTACATTTTGAGTGGGGTTCCAGAAAACCCCGATCTCTCCTTGTGTTGGTTCTAAAGCCTGGGCCTCCCGGTTCCTAGGAAAAGGTGCTGGTGGTAACCTTGGCTTCTCAGCCTCCCTGATTCACAGGAGAGAAGAGGGTGGAGGGAGACGGGGGGAGCCTCCTGGCGAGCTGGCTTGGGGCCCATTGTTAGGTCAGAGCGCGTGCCCAGCTTCTGGCCTTAGAAACCCGTGGCTGTGATTAAATCCGGGCAGGAGTCCTTGACGGGGTCGTTAAATGCGGGAACGGGCCTGGGTTCATGGCTCCCCGTCGCCACCCCTTCTCTGGAAAGGCAAGGGCTGAGCTCCTAGTGGGGCCATGCAGGGCAGGGGACGGATACAAGGACCCTTCCTCGGGGAGGACAGGCCTGGAGAACCACGGTGTGTGCGTATCCCAAGCAGGCTCGGGGGCCGAGGCCACTCGCCCCAGACCCGAGCCTCCCGAAGCTGGCCCACTGCTTGGGCCACGGTCACTGGGCGCACACGCTCCCGTGGTCCGGGGACGGCCCTGTGCTGGCGCGTGGGATGCCACCTCCAATGCCGCAGGACAGCGACGGGGATACAGATGTTTCGGAATGCTGTGCGGGGCTGGACAGAGCTGGGTGCAGGAGGGTGGGAGCCTGGGGCGCACGGCAGAGGCTTTTAGGGGAGGCCAGGCCTGCCGCCTGCCGAGAGGAGGGTGACGTGGGTGGCGCAGGCCACAGTATTCCCGCCTGGCCCAGAGAGGTTGAGTGGCCCAGCACACCTGTGGCAGTCCCCAAGTAGGAACAACACAGAGACTTCAAGAGCTGGCCGTGCCCGCTGGGAGGACGGGTCACTCGGGGTCAGTCCCTCACGGGGCCTCTGCTCCGGTGACGGCAGAGCTGTGGCCCATCCTGTCTGCAGAGCCGGCAAGGCTGGCAAGAGGATGGGGGCGTCCGCTCCGCACACCTGGCCGGGACGAGCGGCGGGGGCTGGTGAGTTACGGAGACTTGCCAAAGGTGTTGCGTTAGAAGCTAATTAAAAAGCTATCCGCAGTGTGACGCTATAAAAGAATCATAAAATCCCAATCTCATTTGTTCCGCTCGGCTTCCTTGCGTGCAGAACGCCCCATAAAAGGCGGCGCTCCCATTGTCTGCGGGCGGCTTGCCAGGGCCCCGGTGAGGGACACCCTGCCTCGCTGGGGCCGGGCCCGGGGAGAGAGGGAGCTGGGGGTGCCTGAAGGAGGGGAGCACGGGCCGGGAGGGTGTGCTGGCCCCCGGGGAGACCCTTTGCCCCTGTGTATCCCTCGGCCGATGCCGGAGTGATCCCTATTTGTGGGGCGCCGGAGGAGGCCTTCTAGGGCTGAACCCCAATACGCAGGGCCCCCAGCCACGTGGGCCGGGGTGGGGAGGGTGCGCCTGGCACAGAGCATGGGCTCTCTGGCTGCCAGCAGGGCTGGGGATTACGGTTTAGAGCACTGCGTCCTGGGGGCCGCTGGCTCCCACCACGCCCCGGCACCTTGGCCGAGTGGAAGGACAGGATGTGGATGCTCCGAGGAGAAGCGCACCCCAGGACTTTATCCTGGGCTGCAGGAGTTGGGTGTCTGAACCACCCCTCTGCTCCCAGAAGGACCGACCTGGCTCCGAGGCCCGCGGAGGCTCCTGTGAAGCCCTAAGCCTGGCCCACGCCCCTCCCATCTCCGGGGACGGTGAGGGGACACGCTGGCTGTAGAGAGCACCCCAAGCAACGACAGAAGGAAAGCCAGTGGCTGTGATTTGCTGTCTCCTGGCTGATCCTGAGAAGCACCCCTGGCTGCCCTTGGGGTGGTCCTAGCCCTGGGAGGCGGCATCCGGCGGTCCCGGGTCCGCTGACGGCCCTGCTGTTACCCTCATCCCTACCGATGAGGGATGAGGCAGGGGCTGGGGCATGAGGGCCACTCTGCAGTTCTGGAGGTCAAGGCGGGGCTGTGGGCGACGGCCAGCACCCAGGGCTTGCTGGACCTGCTGTCTAGCCCCGAGCTCGGTACCATAAGCAGAGGAACTGGCCATCGTGGGGCCTGGGGCGTGGGCTGTGTCGGGACAGCTGGAGCAGCACGTGAGGGCACCGGCCCGCAGGCTGCCCTTTGACACTGTCTTGGCACACATCAGGCCCGATCCCTGCAGGCTGGGGGGCCGGGCCGTGTTATTAGCCACACCCCCACCCTTGCTTCCCGGGAGGCCTGGATTGTTCATCTTTTGGGGCAGCAACAGGCAAGGGGGGACCCAGGCAGAAAGAGCCACGTCTGGAGAAGCGCTTCTTCACGGCCTGCTGTCCTGGACCGGAGGGTGGCCGGCATGCCCCCCACTCCCGGGGCTGCTTGGAGGTCCGGCCGGAGGCCCGAGGGGGCGGGGCAGCTGTCCCGGGGCTAGAGGGCCGTGACTGGCGGGATTCTGGGAGGGCTGTGAGGCAAGTGGCCTGTGGCGCCCGGGCAGAGGGCAGAATCAAGGTCGCACAGGTGTCTAGGGATCCCAGGGCACACGAGAGGCCCAGACAGATGCCTGCAGAGGGAGGCAGGGGACTCGTGCGGGCTGAGACATCGAGGCCGTGGCGAAGGAGCCCACCCTCCTGGTACCTGACCCAGAAGCTGAGGCCGGCTGTGACCTGTGCCAGCAGGGGGGTTTCGCTGGGACGGGCACTGGGATCCCAGGGCGGGGGGCTGGCAGGATCCCTGCCCACACTGGCTCTGGGAAGAAGACGTCTTCTGAACAATGAGTCTGGGGTGGGAGACCCAGGAGGCCGGCGGAGGGTCCAGGCTCATTGTCACGTGGCCTGTGATCCCCCAGTAGCCCACAGGGCTTCCCTCCCAGAGCAGGAAGGAGAGGAGGCACTTCCCACAGCCCTGGAACACCCCCAGGGATGTGGGGAGAGTCTCTCTGGTGGGGGTTTCCCACCTGGCATCCCTGCGTCCCAGCAGGTGCGAGGCCGCGATGGTGTGCTCAGAGGTCACCGGACTGGGGAGCCCCGGCCTCCGTGATTGCCTGTCCTGGGCACAGTGTGGTGGCTCTGACTCAGTGTCCCGGGCCAGCTCAGGGCTCTCCGAGGGGCCGGCTCCCGGCTCTCTGTGTCTTTGGGGTGAGTGGCCCTGTCTGCCCATCCTCTTCTCCCTGTCCTAGAGTCAGCCCCGTGTGGCACCCCTGGGTGGGAGCTGGGGGCTGGGAGGGCCCACAGACCACTTCAGATACTCTCCCAGACTCACATGACTGCCGTGATCTGCCATCTCTTTCTGGAATCTTTTGTTCTACTGAGCACCTGTGCTTTCCGATGGCTTCTGAAACATTTAGTAAATATTTGGCTTCCTATTTCAAAATGTTCTGAGTTCCTCTTAGGTTTCCTTATGGAAAGAGACGGCACTGTTTGCCGAGAAAGCTGACCCTCTCCTGAGTAAAAGGGACTTTCCTGCCTGTCAGCCTTTGAACCGAAGGAACCGAAGGAACCGAAGGAACGCTCTCTTCCTGCCTTTGGACTCGAGCCAAAGCCTCAGCTCTTCCCGGGTCCCACGGTCACTGGTGGCAGACGGGACCTGTCCCGTCTCCCTGGGTCACCCCAGCTAACAAGGGCACCCGTGGGCAGCACACTCTGGGCTCCCACCGGAAGCTGAGCGTCGTTCTAACGGAGGAATGGGGCCCAGGGGGAACATGGCCTGACTGGCTGTTCCCCCCGGGCCCACCACACAGAGCTCTTGATGCCCAAGGAGGCGTAGAGAGTGAGCTGAGGGCATCAGCGTGGGTGGGGCCGCTGGTCCTGCCGGCCACACTGGGGGAGATGTTTGAGTCACCTGAGCAAATGCCTGGGAGGGGCCGTCCCAGAGCCCAGGTCGTGAGGAGGTCAAGGGCTGGTCTGGGGCACGCCGACCCCACTCTGGGTCAGGGAGAGTGCGATAGGCTTCCTTGGAAGGGGAGGGAGCCCCATTTCAACAGGAAGCCTGTTGCTGGCTGGGCACATGGTGAGGGTATGCAGAGGGGTCTGTCCCAGACTCTGGCCACCGTTGTTTCCAGAGCCCGGACCCCGGTTGGGGGAGACTCAGCAGGAGGTGACGTAGCAAGGTGACCGGCGGGGGCAGGAAAGCCATGGGCCACCCAACCTCTGGCCAGGCCGGGCCCGCAGGGACCCGGCTTGCAGGCCTGCCGGGCACGCCCCGCCCCCCACGCCCTGCGCCCAGCTGGAGGCTGTCCTGGCTCAGCAACTCAGTCCCAGTGTTTACAGCCACTGATGGGTGCAGGTGGCCCACTGACCCGGGCCGCATGTGCATACGGCCATGGCCGCTGCCCCCGGCGGGACAACCTGGCAGCTCACGGGTAGCCCTGTCTGGCAAGCGACTGTTTCCTTGAAAATGAGAACTTATGATCTGGGCCAGGAGCAGATTGTCAACAAAGACACCCAGCGACTTCGGAGACCGTCCTGTCCTGACTCTTCTGACCATCAGGGCGGCAGGCGCGGTCACGGGTGGGGGTTCTCAGGGAGCTTCAGAAGTCAGGGAGGCTCGGAGCCCCGGGGGCGTCTGTGTGGCCTACCCCCCGGGAGAGGGGCCATCTCTAGAGCGGCCACCTGTTTGCCCGCAGCCTCTCTGGGACCCTGGGCCCAGCATCAGAAGGAAGGAGGACAGGACACGGGTCCTCCGGCCCCCAGGCTGCGGAGTAGCACGCCTGTCCCCGACGGAGGCCCTGCAGGTGTGTGTGCACGGGGAGAAAAGACCTGACGGAGCCAGTGAGCCAGCACAGGACAGACAGGGAGAGGCCCTCAGAATCGCGGCTGACTCCTTCCCTTCTTCTGCACTCTGTGCCGTGGTCCCGGGGCCCTGCTGAGGGCCTGCTGGTCCTGCCAGCTGTGACTCGAGGCCGGGGAGCTGCCATTTCAAGAACTCAAGAGTCTGGGGGGAGGGTTCTGGGCTGGGGCAGGAGCACGAGGGGTCTCCATCCTGGGGGCTGAAATGCAGCCACTGAAGGGTTAAAGAAGGAAGCGCCTTCAGGGCCGTGCTAAGAAACGATGTTCTGCTGTTTGACGTCATTTTAATTCCATTTCAAGGGCATTTAATCTCATTTGCCCGATGACTGATCCCTGGCTGTGGCTGAATTAGCGAGCGGCCCCTCCTTGGAGGGAAGTAGGACCCTTCTAACGGGGACATAGCGTCATCAAGTCCTGCTGCGCCTTGCCCGGGGGGGGGGGGGGCAGGGGGGGGGGCGGGGCCGAGGACCTGACCCTTGCGCTTGGCATTTACTCAGTCCTTGGAACATTCCAGAAGGGTGCGGGCCTGCGGTTTCTCCTTGCCTCATGCCCCTGGATGGGACGCACCTGTTCCTGAGGCCCAGCACAAGATCCAGCCGTGCTTGGAGGCAGGTTCAGGGTCATGGTGACAGCCTGCGGTGGGGTCTGGGGGGCAGGCCGTGTGGCTGCAGGGGGAGCAAGGTGGTGGGCTCAGAGCCTGTGGCTCCTTGTCGCCTGAGCTGGAGGTGGACAGCGGCTTTGTTTTGGGGGAACTGTGCCTCATGGGGTCACATGTCTCTCTCCATTGTCATCACCCTGAAGGCCTTGGGGACCAAGCAAGGGCACGGCCCCAAGAGGCCCCAGGCCTAGGGAGGAGAGAGGTGGCCATGACTTCCGGTTACGTTCTCCCCCTCCACCCACAGACGGTTTCCCTCCTGCTGGCAGCTCTGTTTTCCAGAACTTTCTGCTGGTCCCTGTAACCTCTTACTCTGGTCTGACTCAGCTGAGCTTTGGGGACTTGAGGGCAGGGCCGTGTCCGGGCCTGGGGCTGTGGGATCTGCGTGAGGACCACGGGCTGGCCATGCAGGGCTCTGGGCGCTGTTTGCACAGAAGAGCTCCCTCTGGGCTGCGGAGGGATGCCGGGGCAGGTGGCCTGCAGGCCGTGCCGGTTCTCCTCGTGGCCCAGCAGCAGCTGTGGCCTCAGCACCCAGTGCTGGCCTGAGGCCCAGGGGGAGCTCAGCGTGCTTGCTCTCAGCTGCGGTGAGTCTGCTAACCCCTGGATGCCAGGGGGTGGCACACACGTTTGACCTGGGACTGGAGGACCGTGTGGCCTGCAGGCTGGAGGTGTTGGGACATTGGGTTAAATTCAGAAAGATGGATCTTAATATTTCAGACTCCACAGACATGGCCACTGAGGCTGACATTAGAGCTGACCTCAAACACCCACGCACCCCGGTGGTGCTCTAGGCCCTCCTTGCTGTCGGCTTAGGGAGGCGGGGCCTGAACAAGCCGGGCAGATGTGCTCAGGTGTGTGGGGAGGGAGGCCGGTCAGGCTCTCCCACTGGATGGGAACAAGGGAGCTCAGGCTTCATGGATGCTCACAGCCCACGTCTCCTGCCCAAGACTGCAGCACCAAGGGTTTTGTCCATTTGTCTATCATCTATCAACCAAACCAACTTTCTTTTCTTCCTTCCTTCCTTCCATCTACCCACCCATTCACTGACTACTCTATCCATCCAACCATCCATCCATCCATCCATCCAACCATCGATCCACCATTTATTTGGATCCTGCTGCTTTTCAGGAGCTCAGGCCCACTGAAAATTCAGCATCCATAGCATCCTGAATTGTGTGATAAAGGGTAGTTTTGGGGTCGGTGAGGGGTGGGGTGAGGCAGCTCAGAGGAGGCTCCTGACCCCACTAGCTAATAACATTATTCCTTTCAAATAAAGCCACCCACAAGATGTGTCAGTAGACCCAGTACAATGTCAATCCCTTGTAAGACCTTTTAGGAGGCTGAGATTTAGAAGCTTAACAATAATCCTTTGCTAGACCCCTAATCCGGGTCTGGAAAATAGACTTCGTGCAGCTCTAGGAATTTCTTATAAGGTTCCTGGAAGTTCTGACACCGGAGCTGCGTCTGCACAGGTAGGAGGAAGCGGGATGAGCGGGCACCCCACATTACTGATAATTTTAATGTAAACTCTGTGCATTAGCCCAGGTGCATGGCCGTGGAGATCCATTATGCCAAATAGCAAAGTTCAGACAGTGCTGAGCTGCCTTCCTAGCTCTGCTCCGGTGTCAGTGGGTGACACTGGGCGACGCGACCTCTCGGAGCCTTGGCTACGTCCTGGGCAGAGCGCGCTCATTCCAGCTTGCGGGTGGCTGGGCCCAACAGGTGCTTGTACATGGTGGGTGTTAGAGGCCCTCTCCGCCCGGACCCTGGTCTGGGGTCACGCCTTAGGTGTCGGGAGAGTGGGACTAAGGTGCCACATCCGCCCCATGGCTGGATGACTGGCCAAGCCAAGGAGGGCAGGCAGGGAGGCTCAGGGAGGCCCGGGAGGGGAAGTGGCTCTCCTGTTATTGGATTATCTCATTTGCAAACAATAAATGTCAACAGCGGGAGACCTTGTCAGATCCCTTCCAGGATGCAAATGTAGCCTTTCTCTGCCTCTGCCCTTTATTAAAACAACCACCCGAGCCAGGCGGATAAACAAGACAATTAAATGTAAATGATGTCATCTCCCTCCTTCATTCCCATTAATGAGGCGCCCAGGCCCTGGCAGGCGATGGCGGGAGGCCGGAGATGCCCAATCCGATTGAAACACAACCAAGAGGCAAAACTGACCTTTCGCTTTTAACGACTGACCCGGCCCTGGGAGCTGGCGTGACAGCTGGGACCAGCGCCCCCCGCCCGGTTCTTACAGTGATTACTCCTAAGTAGGGAATATTTACTGTCGCCCCAAGATGAGACACACTCAGGCCTGACAGTGCCCCACGGACAGGGTCCCCCTGGAACCCATGCAGCACCAACTCGAGTCCAGGCCCAGGCCAGCGGGGGCCCCACAGGTGCCGTACGGGCGGGAGGACACGCCGTGGGTTTGAGCAGGAGCTGGGAGGTCTCGGGGTCTCTGGAGGAAGAGGGACAGGAGGGAGTCAGCCTGCAGGGGGGCGGGTGGCAGAGGGCAGTTCCTGGTGCTGACCAGTCCCTGAGCACCTGAAGCCCATCCTGTCCCCGTGCCTCTGTGGGGGAGAGAGTACCACGGACCATGATTGTCACCAAAATGGCCATTGCTGCCGCGGAACCAGGACCAGCCCCGTGGCCACTGGGGCTGTCCCCACTACTACCGTCCTCTGTCCCCTCCTCCACTGCTCTCACTGTCCCCTCCCCCACTCTCACTGTGACTGTCCCTCCTGCACTCCTCTCATGGGACTGTCCCCTCCACCACATCTGTTATCCCCACCACTGCTGCCACCTCCATATTCCAGGGCCACACTGAGTCTTCTGCAGCTCACACCCCGGGGCCTTCTGAGCCCAGACGCAGCTTGGTGTCCCTCCCGGGCTGCTGGGGTGGCGCGGTGACCTCACGGAGGCAGCGCTGCGCCGTGGGCAGGAGGGAGCCGCCGGCTGTTCAGCAACAGCGTGGAGCTGGTCCGGGGAGCTGGGCCTGGGCCTTCCTGGGGAGCCCGATGCCCCTGACCTGGGCCCCGGGGGAGGGGAGACTTCACCTCCGATGGGGTCCCGCGGGGCTGAGTGAGGCGTGCTGGGGTGAGCCCATCTTGGGGCCGGGGGTTCTGAGCAGGGAGTCCCCTCTCTCTGCAGTGGAGAAACACACGTGGCTCGGAACCATCGTCCAAAAACTCCAAGCACGTCCACCGTGTGGCGGGTGTCACTGGCGCGTCCCAGGAGCTCATTTTCTCCCGTGTCGCGGGGCTCTGCCTGGGGCAGGTGGGCCTCCGCAGGCTGCAGGCCTCATCCCCCGCCTGGAGACGCGCCACTCGCGTCCCTGTGGGTGTGCGCGTGCCCGGCACACACGTGTGCTCCCCGGTCCCCGCGCCCGCCCAGGCCTGACTGCGTGGTGGACCCGGTGGCTTCGGTGGTTTTACTGCCGGTGTCAGCGAGGTGAGAGTGCTGGGGCGCCTTCCGGAAACTTCTGACAGGACCCCGGGCCGCAGCGGAGTCTGTTTCTTGGGGAAAAATCAGCACCCAGCGTCTCCGTGGGATGTGGAGCTGGGCGAAGGGAGCCGGCGGCCTGTGCCGGGCGGGACCAGATTCTTCCCTCCTGGCCTCCCTCCCTCCAGAGTGAGAGCTGACACCCTGCTGAGCTGGCCTGGTCCGGGGTCAAGGCACAGACTCGGGGCCCAACCCCCGGTCCGTCTCGGGCCAGCTGTGTGACCTGAGACTCATCACGTGACCTCTCTGAGCTGCTGTTGGCTCCTCTGTAAGAAGCCGAAACGGCCGCGCCCCCCCGGCGAGGCTGGCATGAGGGTCGGGTGCTCTCCAGCGACAAGGCGCTCGGCGAGCCTTCCTGCTGTGACGGTATCGTGGTCGCGTGGTCCGGAGTCTGAGCAGCTGACATTAAACAGCAACCAGTCAAGCCTTCCCGGTGGTCCGGCAGCTCCAGCAGCTGCGGGAGGAGCGGGTGCGTGGACCGTCGGGTGTTGCGATGAGGAAGCTGGAGCTGGCCGTCCCCAGCCTCCTGTGCCCCAGGAGCACCATCTGCGTCCCGTCCTGCAGCCTACACCGTGGCCACAGGCTCGTTTGGTGGCCGGACCGTGACCTCCCAGGCAGGCTGTGATTCCTCCCGGTGCTCGCTCCGATGGCCAGCGGCCAGCCGGACTCGACTGGGAAGGCGGTGTGGTGGAGGTGGGGCTGCCAGCTGTTACTGGGGCGTCTGGGGTGCGCGCGGTGGGCCAGCGCTCAGGCTGGGAGAGCCATTGGGGGGGTGCGTTGCCAGGGGGGTCCTGCAGACCACGGGCCAGGAGTAGAGGCTCTGAGCCCCAAGCACCTTTGGTGTTGGGCTCTCTGCTAGCCCTGCCCAAGCATGGCCTCCTCCCAGCCAGGCCTCAGGGCCCCTCTACAAGTGGAGGTGGGAGTGACGGGGGAGCCCCAACCTTCCCCGGAGCTGGGGATGGCCCCACAGCCCAGCCCACGGCCCAGAACCCTTCTTCCCCTCCCCTCTGACCCTGCCCCTCTGAGCAGGCTGTGGGCAGGGGCTGCTGCCTTTACCGGGGACAAGCCTGGCACCTGGCGTGCATGTCCTCAAGCGCACAGGCCGTTCCTCCGGGCACCAGGGCTAGAACCTGCGTGTGGGCATCACTGTCCCAGAGTGGCAGGTGGAGGTCTGGCCATGCGTGCCACAGGCCCTTTGCACCAGTCGGCATGTGTTACGTGTGTACTTAGCCAACACTCTCACTTCGTCCCTGATTCCTGTGCTCCTGGCCGGTCCCCAGCTCCCTGCTCCCGTGCCGACTTCCATGTCCCCTCCCTAAAGGGCCTTCCCCGTCCCTCCCCCCACCCCAGGGTAACTCCATGGAGCTCCTGCTTTGGCTGGGACCATGGAAGGAGCCTGGGGTCTGGGATGGGAAGAGAGGTCCTCGGAGGCCAAGGCCTGGGAGCCTGAGGCCCTGGCTTGTGTTGAGTGTGGGGCTGGGGGCCGTGCCTGGAAGTGCGAGGGGAGATCCCAGCCTGCTTCTGGGGGAGACATTGGCCTTGGCCTGGACAAGCTAAGCACTTCTGGCTACACGGGGTGGTCCATGGTAGGTCTTGGGACTGAGCCTCATGTGCCTCACATGGGGACGGAGACACTGGCCAGTCAGCAGAAGGACCATTCACCTGTGTGGATGCCCGGGGGGTTGGCATGAGGCCAGACAGCTGGGAGCAGCTGTGCCTGAATCCCAGAGGACGTCCCCTAGAGCATCTCCCATCCATCTCTCTTTCATAAAAGGCAGGCATGTGTCTGGTACCTTAGGCCCAAAGGCCTTCCTTCGGACCCAGAGGCTGGGATTTGCACCCTGAGTGAGGTTGCTGGTTCAGACCCCTGGTTCAGACCATCTGTGGGTGCCCCTGCAGAGGGGAGGCTGTGTGGCCCGGCACCGCAGAGATGGCAGGGTTGGCCCAAGACTCGGGTCCGTGGCCCTGAGTCTGAGCTCCCCAGAAGCAGATCCTGATAGGCTCCCTGCAAGAAGGACTTAGGAAGAAGGTTTTGGAAGCACCTGTAAGGAGAGTGGAATTGGGTGGACAGGGGGAAGCCCAGCAGAAGAACGGCCCCCAGGAGGTCCAGGAACATAACCCCAGGGCACCGAGGAGGCGTTAGCCTCTGGAGTGTCCTGGCCAGGGAGAGGCCCGGTTGCTGGCAGACTGAGACCACATCCTCCAGGGACCCTGGGGTTTGTCCTGGAGCTCCCCAGCTGGGATCCCAGGGCACATGAATGCCCTCGGGGGTCCTCGGTTGGCTCATCTCTGAAGGGTGGCCGTGACCTGGGCTCCCCAGGGCGTCGGCAGCACCGAGACCCAGGGGCAGGCTGGGGTTTGCAGCTGCACCGTGAGACCATAGCAGGAGGGACACTGTCTCAGGGGCACTAGGGGGCCATAGGGTGCTGGCCAGGGGAAGGAGGCTGCTGGGGCTCTGAGTGGGGGGGTCAAAGCTGGAACCACCCCTGGGTGCCCGGCAGTCTGAGTAGGGCAGGGTGGGGCGAGGGGGCTGCCCTCTCCACCCTGGGGAACCTGCGCTGGGTGGTCCCCGACACCGCCCTGGCAGATACCCCTGGCCCGACCCCTCGATTTTCCATTTCGTCCCCTCCCTGGCTTCCTGGCCGCTCCACCCGCCTCCTCCTGTCCTTCCTCGGGCCTATCGGGGCTGGGCCTGTTTATCCAGCTGGGCGAGAGGAAACAGTCCCAGAGCAGCCATTAATCAGGGGTGGAAGCTGGAAGTCCCCCAAGGCTGGGGATCGCTCTGGGGAGAGGCCAGTGCGGATGGACGGCGAGGCTTCCGGTGACCGCGGGCGCGGCCCGGGGATGAGGCTGACCAGTGCAGTCAAGGGCGCTCCCCGACCCTGGGCCGACCTTCCGGAGCAACTCCCCCGTGCAGCCCTGGGAGCCACGTGGGCGCCGGAGGGACACCGGGCAGGAGGGGGGGGGCGGTGTATCCCCCCGAGGGTGAGTAGCAGGCAGGACCCGAGCCCGCCTGTGTGTCTGAGGGTGGACATCAGCTGGGACATCTGAGTGGGCCATGTGAGGGATGACGCTTTGGGGTGGTGGTGCTCTGAGCAGAGAGCCCAGAGCAGGGGCCCAGGGACTGACAGGCACATGGTCTAGGGCTCAGGGTAAGTCTTCAGGGAAACAGCAGATCCCACAAAGAGCGGCAGGTCGCTGTTGCTCACGGCCGTGGACCCACCAGGAACTGATCACTGCTGGCCGTGAGGTCCTCCTGCCTGGACACGCCACCCTGTGACTCTCCCACTGGCTGGTTCTTCCTGTCCCCTGGCACGAGGGCACCTGGTCACTCAGTGGACGGGACCCTACAGCCAGGCAGGCCACACCCTGCCATATACCCCCGCTCCTGCCCCCCCGAGCTGCGGGCATCGCTGCGGCTGACCAGCCTCTTGCCCAGGGCACAGGGCCCTGCATGATCGCAGTGCCATCAGAGTCCCTACCCTGCGGGACACTTCGGAAAGGCAGAAACCGTCATCACCAATTGTTGGTAATGAGATGGTAAAGACAGATAGTCTGTGTTGGCAAAACACCGTCGAGAAAGTGGGTTATTCTCATCAGAGTGGAGGCAATTTGCTACCTGTCGGATGGCATTCCATCGCCTGCCTCGTTGGGTAAAGGCCGCCCTGGTGGGGGAGGGTCCAGCATTTAAGAGCATGTTTGGTGGCTCTGGCTGGAGAGGCCAGGGCTCCCCCACACCCCACATGTGCCTTCTCATCCCCCAGCAGGTGGGTCTCCTCTGTGCCCCCACCTGGGCTGTGGTGGTCCAGCCCCCTCACCTGGGGGCTCTCAGGCACCCTCTAGTCCCGGGAACTGCACTGATGCCAGGCCTCTGAGAAGACTTCGCACCCTCCTAGATGCCCCGGTGGCCTGTGGGGCTGGAGGGTTGGCAGGAGTCCCGCTGGGGGGCACTTGGGAGGTGCGACGGTCTCCACAGCAGCAGGCCCCCCCACCGCCCGGGCTGCAGGGGTGTGTGCCCGAGGGGCGTCCTGTGTGCAGGCGGCCCGGGGTGAGGAGCTCATGGTGTTCTGGGGGTGCTGCAGATGTCGGCCTGGCCCCCTGAGCCTTTCCCATGAACCATCCCAGGCGCGAGAGGGATGGAAGCCGTGCAGGGCAGGGGCTGGACCAAGGGCTGTGCAGGGACCGGGGCAGGCGAGCACCCCCCCCGCGGCCGGGAGAATCCCGGCCACCTGGAAGCTCCAGGCTGCCTCCGTGTCCCGCATGGGGGAGAGGGAAGGCTGCCGTGGCCATGGCAGCGGTTGGGTTCCACTTTGTGCCCATCCCTTCCTGGGACCCAGCTCCACAGGAAGCTTGTACCTCTGGACCCAACAGCCCATGTGATTCATGGGAGGGAGAGTGTAGAGAGGGGAAGGAAGTGACCTGGTGCCCCCAGGTGGGTCCAGACACTTCTCACTGTTGGGGCAGCAGCTCTGTACCCTTTTCTTTGTTCCTCTTTCTCACTCTGTCCTTCCTAAAGGTAACAAGCAGCCTGAAGCCCTCTCACTCAGCTGTAGTAGGATGTGGGCTGGGCAGGGATCCCCCTACAGAGGCCCAGAGAAATAGACAGACTGATGGACGGGGAAGAGCCCCCACAGAAGTGACTTTGGAACTCAGATGGGGGGTGGTTAAGAGCACACCAGGTAAAGGAACAGTGAGTGCAAAGGTCCTGAGGTGGGAGGGAGCCTGGTAAGTGCCAGGGCTGAAGTCTGCTGGTGTAGTTACAGGGTAGAAGGGGCCATGGGACAGTAAGAGGAGGCTCTGGGGTGCAGAGGGCACCCACGTGTAACCAACACACTTCTAGCTAACCCACGGTTCATAAGGGGCTTTCTCAGGAAATGAAATCTATAGTGAACTAAGTTACAATGAAGCACAACATATCAAAAATCATGAGACACAGCGAAAGCAGTGCTGAGGGGAAATTTATAGTCAAATCCTCACATTGGAAAAGAGGAAAAGTCTCAAGTCAATAATCAAAACTCCTACCTCAAAAGTCTAGGAAAAAGAAGAGCAAAACAAGAAGGAGGGAAATCATAAAGAATAGAACTAAATAAATTGAAAACAGAAAAACAACAGAGAAAACCAATGAAACAAAGAGTTTGTTCTTTGAAAAGATTAAGAAAATGGACGACCCTCTAGTAAGAGCAACAAACTAAGAGAGAGGACATAGCATGCGAAGACCAGGAACAAAGCAGGGACGTCACCCCAGACTGCGGACGGCAACAGATAATAAAGGAATGGCACGAGCAACTCCAAATACAAAATTTGTCAAATTTGGGTGGAATGGACTACTTCCTAAAAAAAAAAAAAAAAATTACTACAATTCACCCAATACGAAATAGACCATTTGAGTAGTCCTACAACTATTACAAAAATTGAATTAATAAACCTCTCCAAATCTCTAAGTCCATGTGGTTTCCGTGGAGAATTAGACCAAAGGATTAAAGAACAATTGGCTTCAATTCTGCAAAACCTTTTCTAGGAAACAGAAAATTTCCAATTTATTCTACAAAGCTAGTATTACTCTGATACTAAAACCAAAGACGGTACAAAAAAAGAAAACCACAAGCATATATCCCCTTTATATATAGACACAAGGTGGTTAACAAAATGCTGGGGAAGAGGAGTCAGCAAAATATAAAAAGAATTGCACACCATGACCAACGGGGTGCAAAGCTGGTCTCATATCTGCGAGTGAACCAGTGTGATCCAGTGTCTCAACAGACTAAAGGAGAAAAATCATACGCCGATGTCAATCTGTGGAGGAAAATCAGTTGACAAAATTCAACACCCATTCACGATAAGCTCTTGGCAAAACGGGAATGAGGGGAACTTTCTTACCTTGATAAAGATCATTTGCAGAAAAACTACAGCTAACATTATACTTAATGTTATAAGTAAGTAGGTAATTGATACTAAATTCTTCTCTTCAGGGTCAGGAACAAGCAAGGCAAGGGTGTCCGCACTCACCACTTGACTCAACACAGCGCTAGAGTTTCATCTGTCTCGTCTTGCGATGAGGCAAGGAAAGGAAATAAATGCATATGGATCTACAGGAAGAAACGAAGCTAAGCTTGCTTGTGGACGGGATTCCTGCTTCTGCAGACCACCCCCGTGAATGTACAAAATCTGCTGGAACTAACGCAGGAATTCAGCGAGATCGCAGTGTTCAAGGTAAACACACAGAAGGCCGTCGCAGGTGTGTGTCACAGCAGTGAGCATGTGAAATCAGACACACCGCCGGTTAGTCATGCCAACAGGGAACTGCGCAGGTGTCGGTCTAGGGACTAACAGCACGTGACAAGCAAGCAGGACTCGTGCTGGTGAGCGACGTCAAGGAAGGTCTCGGTAAACGGAGAGAGCAGCAGTGTTCACCGGTCGGAGGAGTTCCTTCGTTCTCCCCACACGGAGAGGAAAGTTTAACATGAATCTTATCAAAATCCAAGCAAGATTTTTTTTTGTGCTATAGATGACATAGTTATAAAATATACATGAAAATACAAAGGAACCAGAGCCGCCGAAATAATTTTGGGAAAGAGAGGAGTAGAAGAATCCGCCTACTGTATTTCGGGACTTCTTAGACGGCCACGTTAATGAAGACAGTAGCGCCGGCAGAGAGGGGCACAGACAGACCCATCCGTGGAGCGGAACCGAGAGCCCAGAGGCAGACTCACTCCCATGTGCTCGGCTGATTTTGATAGGAGAGCAAACGCATTTCAGGGAGGGAATTTACACCGACATCACGGGAGCGATCGGACATCCACAAGAGAACCATGTAAGGGGCGCAGGGGACTAGGGACTGGGAGACTCGGGGACCCTCTGTGATCGTCCAGGTTCCCCCTGCCTCTGCCCCTCCAGAGATAGAGGCCGGTCTCACCCCCATCCCGGCTGGGGTGTATGGCAGGGGGGCTATGGGGCCTCCTGGGTTTGTAACCAAGACGTGCTGGCAGTTCTCAGGGTCACACTCATTGCGTGTCCCAGCATCACCCTGGCAGGAAGGAAGGAGGTGCAGAAAGAGGGGGCGGCAGCCCTTCCTCACCCGTGGCGGGGCCCCAAGACTCCGGCACACAGCACTGGGGCCATAGAACAAGGCCCAGACAGGCCGGCATGGGGTTACCACTCCCCACACACCCGACCCTTCAATGTCTAATAAGGCGCTGCTTCCGCGTGGCTTGGGGGCGCCGGAGAGGGCAGGGGTGATGTGCACGAGGGCTGCTGGCTGCTGACACCCACTCTCGGAGCCTCTGCGGACCCTGACTCTTCTCCGGTGTCCCGTGCTCACCCAGACCCAGCTGGGAGTGGACCTGAGCTTCCTGTGGGCCACGCACACGAAGGCAGCAGAACGGTGGCCCAGGGTCGGGGGGAGGTCCCGGCTGCCTGTTGGGGGCCCGCCTCGCCCGCTGGCCCCCTGCCCAAGCAGCCCCGGCCACTGGGGGCCCCTCGCTGCTGTAGAACAGCCTGGCCACGCTACGGCGCCAACCTCAGACTGTTTAATTGCAGTGGTCTATCAAGGGCTTAAATTAAAAATCAAATACTCAAAGCGCCAGTGCCTTTTAGAGGACTAAAATTAAAACCTAATTGAATTTTCCTAGGGAAAAATATCTTGCAGAAATTTAATTAAGGCAGTAAAAGACCGGGTTTTTAAAAATAGATATATATGGTTTTTAATTCAAGGTTATTTGCAAAGCAAATTGAAAAATAAAAAGAACCCGCTCGGATGAGGAGATGGGAGGTTGACAAAGAGGAGGCTGGCGGGGTCCCTGAGCACGAGTGCGGCCCCGTGGGGCCTGGACGGGCTGGGACAGTCTGTGTGCGGCGGTCTGTCCCCCTGGCCCCGGGGCACCTGGCCAGCGGCCCTCGGCGGGAGGTGGCCCCCGTGGCCCTGTGTGCAGGGGCCGGCCTGGGAACCAGAGATTCCGCTGTGTGTCCGGCTCTTCGAGGTACAGACTCGAAGGGGCGTCCCCGGGACACCAGCGTGGGCCCCCCTCACCGCCCCCCCCCCGGCCCAACCACACACCTCCCCCTGCTGAAGACGGGTCAGGTTTCCATGCTTCTTCCTTCTCTCCGGGACAGCGTTTTTTGGAAAAACTAGAAGTCTGTACAGTGAACCGGCTGTCACACCCCTGGTCCCAGCATCGGGCTCCGGGCCCCAGGCTGTCTCCCAGCAGGCGCACTGGCCTGCACAGTTGTGCCGACGCTCAGTCCTGCTGCCCCGGCTGTGAGCCTGTGGGTGGCCTCCCCCACCCCAGCTTTGGTCTGTGTGTTGACGGCACCACACAAGCACCAAAGGCTTGGGTAGGCGGGGTCGGCTGGCCCTGGGGTCCCGGGGCCAGGGAGTGGGACAAAGGTGCCCCAAGGAGGCCAGGCCTCCAAGGGAAGGGCCCCTGGGACGGCCAGAACTCACTGGCTTACAGCCTTGCTCCCCTCCCCTCTGCCTTCCCACCTGGCTGGATGCCCACCCCACGAGAGGGCCTCCTTCCTTAACCCATCCTTCCTGGTGTCTAGCACTGGGGCTGGGGTCACCTTGGTCCCTGCTGGGGGCAGCCGGGTCCGTCTTCAAGGACTCAGACTTGCCTCGCCAGCCTCCCACTCCACGTGCCTCATGGTTGTCGGCCGGGGCCTGGTCTCCACCAAGGGGTTGGAACTGGGGACGGTAGTGAGTGCCCTGTGCCTGAGAGGGACAGCAGATGGCTCTTTGATGGCCCATTCCAGCCTGGCTGCCGCGGACCAGGAAGCCCTGCCCTGTCCTTGGGACTGGCCAAGGGCGCCTCACCTCCGCAGAGCTGCGGGATGAGAGCTCGTGCGTGCACCTGCCATGGGGAAGCCGCCACCCGCCGGCCGTGCTGCAGGCGGACCCCGAAGTGTGTCGGCCCGCAGGCTTGTGGGCAGAAGGAAGAGGGACTGGGTGACGGGCCCACGTAATGACGGGAGGGGGCGGGGCGCCAGGAGGACGAGTGGGTCTGCGCTTGGGGTCGCTGGCCACCTGCCCAGCCCAGGCCACCTGTCAGGCCTTCCTTTGGAACTGCCCTCTGGGTGGGAAACTCAGAGTTAGTTCCGGCCTGGGGCTCTGCTGGGGCCTCTGCTCCCAGCCTGGCCCGGCACGGCCTGCACCCCCGCCCCTTGTTCGAGGAGTGGCTGCTGCACCACCGGTGAGACTCCCGAGAGAGGGGAGGCTGCCGACGCCCTGGGGGCTCCCCGCCCGCTGCCTGTCCTCCGGCCACCACCTTCCTGTCCCACACCCTCAGGACCAGAAAGCTCTTCATTTCCCCACCGACTGCGATGTTCTTGGTAATTAAAGCATTTTCCCAGTTTTGTTAGTGATCCGACCTGGTGTGTGGGCAGGAGGAATCGAGGAGCCTTTGCTGCTTATTTATTGAAGGAGCCATGGGGGCGCCTGGGTGGCTCAGTGGTTAAGCATCTGCCTTCGGCTCAGGTCATGATCCCGGGGTCCTGGGATCGAGCCCCGGGTCGGGCTCCCCGCTCAGTGGGAGGTCAGCTTCTTCCCCTCTCTCTACAGCTCTCCCTGCTATGCTCTCTCTCTTGCTCTCTGTCAAATAAAATAAAATCTTTAAGAAAAGAAAAAGAAGCGAATCACTGATTCTGTGCCAGGCTGATTCTGCCCCCCACAGCGCCTGTCAGGGAACACGTTTCCAGAGGAGCCCTGCAGTTTCTGGGGGACCCTGGCCGTCATCAGCGCCCATCCTGGGCCTGGAGGAGATTCGGGAGACAGGGGTGAGGGCGGGCGAGGGAGGGCTAGAGGTCCAGCCTTAGGAGTAGCCCCAGCTTCGAGGAAGAGGGGTGCATGTGCCTCTCCTCACGGGGTGTGCCAGTGTTTGCTGGGCGCCTACTATGGGCCAGCCCTGTGCTGGGTGTGGCCAGCAGCTATAAGAGCCTGCTGGTCTCCGCCCACACAGGGTGGCCGGAGAGGAGGAGGGTTGTAGGGGACCCCAGAGGAGGACATTGCGAGGAGGCGGCTGCAGGGAGAGCCTTCCAGGCGGAGCCTGAGCCAGGGTCTGGGGCCAGAAGGACTGGGGGGCGTTTGGCAATCTGACTGAAACGGGAGATGGAAGTGTGGTGCAGGACGAGGGGGCTCAGGAGGGCTTGTGGGCCCAGGGATGGGGGCTCTGGGATCACCTCCCTGGCCACAGTCACAGAGTGGATGGGGTAGACAGGCCACCATGGGCAGGTCTCAGGACAGCTGTGACACATGGAGGGGCTTTGGGGCCTCCGAGGCCCGTCTAGATCCACCTAGAGGATCGTCCCCCGTCTCGTAGCTTCCTGCCTCCCCTCTGTGACCTCCTCCCTCTCCCCTCCCCATCCCTGCTGCTGAGACCCTGCTCTGTAGCCCCCACCTCCAACAGTGAAGCACCCCTTTGCTGCAGGCTCTGGGCTCGCCTGGGAACCTGGGGGTGCACCCTGGGGTGGGATTTAGGGACCCGGCCTGTTTGTGTGGGGGCTGCCCAGGAGCTCTGCTGAGTGGGGTCATTTGGGACCTTCCCCTGCAGCACGGACCGGCCCACCTTGCAGCCAGTCGGTGCGGACCTGGGCTCCCCACAGCGTGTGGGACTTCGTGCTGTGGGCTACCCCGAGAAGACAGGGGTGTCAAGAGCAGACAGCCGGGGTTAGGTGCCAGGCCCTGCCCCTGCTGGCTGTGTGACCTCGGGCAAGTTAGGAACCTGCTCTGTGCACTGAGGTGCCTGGCCTGTAAATGAGGCTTCGGGCAATGGGGGAGCTCTAGAGCGGCCACGTGTGCATCTGTCCCGTGACCGTGTGACCGCGTCAGCAGTGCCCTGGGGGTGAATGCCAGCAGACACAGAAGGCTTGGAACACCTTGGTGGGGTTCTTAGTAAATGTCCAGATGCTTTCCCGTGAGGAATGAAGGCCCAGACCTTGTGGTTTTGCACCGAATCCATTTCTCAGGCTCCCCGGCATGTCGACCGCACGGGAGTCCTTTGCTGAGGACCAGAGAAGTGGGTTCCCCAACTTCATTAGGAAGTGGAGGCCGTTTCTTCCAAGGCTCAGTCTGTGGCCCCTCTGCCCCTGCTGGGTACCCCTCCCTGGGGGCTGAGCCGGGGGTCGGGCAGGAGCTGGGACGTGGGAGCTGGGAGCTGGGAACAGGCGTGGGAAAGCCTGTGCAGCTGCCTGCACTTAGGGTATCGGGGGTGGCTTGCCCTTACCAGGTGGCCTCTCTGGGTGCTCTAGGTCCAGAGAGGGACACCAGGTGGGGGAGGGGCTCCATTTCCTGGCCTCCCCTTCGTGCCTGGAGTGCGCAATCATGGGACAGAGGGAGCTCAGCAGCTGGTTCGGTGGACCCGCTGCAGCCTGGGGACCCGCACACTGTGTCCCACATCTGTGTCCCCTCACAATGGGCTGGGGAGGGCTGTCACTGAGCTCCCCAGCCGTCTGCAGCCAGAGTCCTTGTCGGTTCAGACATGAAAGAAGTTGAAGATGTTGCATGTTATAAATTAAATGTATCCGAGTGGCTCGTGAGAGTGCTCCCTGGCCAGCTCCCGCCGCTCTGCCCCTGCTGTCAGAGCCGGGCACCCCAGGGTCCCGGATCACCCGCCAGCATCCTTCCTTCCCTCCCAGGTTCTGGGAGCTTCTCTCTGCAGTGGGACTCTGCTCTTCCTGGTGGGAGAGCCAGGTGTGGGCTGAAGGTCAAGGGCCTCCCTGGGGCTCCCAGCCCTCCCTAGAGCCCCAACACTGTCCCCTGTATTCTCTCCTTGGAGGCATAGTGGGCAATGGGAGGGTTGGTCAGAGTCTCAATCTGAGAGCTGAACTCCTTTTGGAACTATCTTCCACCCTAGAAAGGAAGCAGGGCCAGAGGCTCTCTGATCTGCCTGAGTCTCAGTTCTATTTCCAGCTGGGCGTGGAGTTGTGGCGGCTCAGGATGGAGGTCCTCATCCTCGTATGACTGCTACCACGCACGAAGACTGTGGGCGGTGCTGAAGTGTACAGAGCCTGGGGCTGATGTGCGGAGCCCGGGGCTGATGTGCAGAACCCTGGGCTGGTGTGCAGAACCCTGGGCTGGTGTGCAGAGCCCTGGGCTGGTGTGCAGAGCCTAGGGCTGATGTGCAGAGCCTAGAGCTGGTGCAAAGCCCAGGGCTGGTGTGCAGAGCCCAGGGCTGATGTGCAGAGCCCAGGGCTGGTGTGCAGAGCCCAGGGCTGATGTGCAGAGCCCAGGGCTGGTGTGCAGAGACTAGGCCTGGTGTGCAGAGCTCGGGGCTGGTGTGCAGAGCCCTGGGCTGGTGTGCAGAGCCTAGGGCTGGTGTGCAGAGCCCGGGGCTGGTGTGCAGAGCCCGGGGCTGGTGTGCAGAGCTAGGGCTGATGTATAGAGCCTAGGGCTGGTGCAAAGCCCAGGGCTGGTGTGCAGAGCCTAGGGCTGATGTGCAGAGCCTGGGGCTGGTGTGCGGAGCCCGGGGCTGGTGTGCAGAACCCTGGGCTGATGTGCAGAGCCGGGGACTGGTGAGTGGAGTCCGGGGCTGGTGTGCAGAGCCTAGGGCTGATGCAAAGCCCAGGGCTGGTGTGCAGAGCCTAGGGCTGGTGTGCAGAGCCCGGGGCTGGTGTGCAGAGCCCAGGGCTGGTGTGCAGAGCTAGGGCTGATGTATAGAGCCTAGGGCTGGTGCAAAGCCCAGGGCTGGTGTGCAGAGCCTAGGGCTGATGTGCAGAGCCTGGGGCTGGTGTGCGGAGCCCGGGGCTGGTGTGCAGAACCCTGGGCTGATGTGCAGAGCCGGGGACTGGTGAGTGGAGTCCGGGGCTGGTGTGCAGAGCCTAGGGCTGATGTAAGAGAATGGGGATGTTTGGCTTGGTGCGGGGGCGGGGGCTGGCGGGGACAGGGAGGAACAGCGGTGGGTATTTCCTGTCTTGGAGACCTGTAGGGGCTGCCTGGGGAGGGATCGTGTCTACACAGGCCTGGGGACATGGTGGGGATGCCCGGCAGGCGGGGCCCCCAGTGGTGGAGCCCCCCCAGCTCCAGGGGTCCGTGGCCCGGCAGGAACCGGAAGCTGGCGGTGTGGGTGCTGAGCCGGGGGCCGTGGCCAAGCAGGGAGCGGAGCCAGATCCCCTGGCATATGGGAGCACCGGGCTGTGGCCAGACACGGTGGGAGGGGGATCTGGCAGCCCCGAGAGCCAGCAACCCGTTAATTAGGTGCTATTTCTTGAAAGTCACGTTGCAGGAGGGCGTAGATGGCAGGCTGCCCTTGGAAAAGATTCAGATTGTGACGGGCCCTCCCTCCGGCCCGGGAAATGCGGGCCGGGGCGCTGGGGCTGAGACACTGCAGGCCCACTTGGAGGCCGCCCCTCGGCCCGGGGTGTGAGCTCGCGGGCCCTGCAGAGTGGCCTGCAACCCTGTGGCCTCATCTGCGAAGAGGGGGTTACCCACCTTGCGGTCGGGCTGAGTGTCCGCGTAGGCGGAGCTCAGGCGGGAGTCGGTCCGGGGCACTCAGCGCCGTGTTACTTCGGGCCAGCGGCCTCACCTCTCTGAGCCTCGGTTCCCCACCTGGAAACCGTGGACGGTACGAGCAGCCCCACTGCTTGCTTAGCAAGGTTAGCGCGCTGTCTGGCGCTCAGCAGACACTCAGCTCTGCCATCCCGCAAATATTTACCCAGCACCTGTGAAGGGACGGGCGTCCCTCCAGGTGCCAGTCTCCCTCAGAGAACACGCTGGAAAGACTCCGCTCCTCCGAGCGTGGGAACCTGACTCTGACGCGGGAACGGGTCGTCGCGGGGAGGGGTCCAGGGGGTCTGTGGTGTGGAGGGGTCTGCGAAGGCCGCCCAGGGGCCGAGAAGGAGCCGCTCCCAGGGTGGGGGAGGAGAGCTCTGTGGGGGTCCAGCGGCGGTGGGGGGGGCAAGAGCCAGGGGCCGGGGGCTGGGATCCGCATGGCAGCTGACAGGGGGCTGACGGAGGGGTCGTGGGGCCCCCTGAGGCCTCTGGGTGTTGTTCTCAGAACAGCAGGAAGCCCCGGGGGGGCTTGAGGTGGGATCGCTGTGGTCCTGTCTGGGGGGCACGGGGCCAGGGCGAAGCAGGGGGCCGGGGGCTGGAGGAGGGTGTGCCGTGTGTGCATGAGCGCGTACCCGTGTGAACGCACGTGTGTCGGCGTGCTGCATGCAAGCCGAACCTGGTTCCTGCCTGCAGTGGGCAAGCGGCCCCAGGGTGGCCCAGGGTAGAGCGGGGAGGAGGCAGGCTTCAGGGAGGGTCCGCAGGGCTGCGGGTGGACGGGAGCCTGAGGGACCCACAGGTCTCTGCCGCGAGTGGCCCCGGCAAAGAGCAGATCCCTCAGCATCAGAAGCTGGACCTGCAGCGGGGTGGGGGGTGGACAGCAGGGTCAACCGCGGTACTTTGGGGCCCCAGCGGGCCCTGGGCCCCTGCCTGCGGGGTGCTGCCCGGAGCAGCGGGGAGCGTGGCTCCAGCCGGGGCCGCCCTGCAGGGCTCTCCCACGGGAGCTGCCCCACTCTGGCTCTGCCCCGGGACGGCATGGGGGGCTCCTACGGGTTCTCACTCTCGTGGTCCCCAGGATCACCAGGCCGATCCACCTCCCAAGCCAAGCCGAGGACCCTGCCTGCCCGCCTGGGGGTGGAGGGTGCCCAGGGAGAGGCTGCGCCACAGAAGAGGAAAGCACCCCGGTCGGCGCTGCGTGCGGCCCACCCCGCGGCCCAGGGAGCTGGAGGGAGCTCAGGCCTGGGGGTGGGCGGGGTTCCAGCTTGCGGCCAGAGGACCAGGTGGCTGGGGTGGTCGTGCGTGCGGGGAAGTCAGAGGTCGGAGAGCCTGGCCGTCCGGATGGACATTTCGGACGCCGTAGGTGGCTGACACGAGGCCTCCTCTCTTCCGGCCTGAACTGCCCTTTTGACGTGTTCACTCTCAGGGAGAGATGCCCGTTGTGGGGACCCCCGGCCTCCGCCCCGCACTAGGCCGGCTCTGGTTCTCGTCCTTCTCACTGCCTCTGGATGGAGCCCACCAAGCATGTCCATCCCTGAGACCCACACCACGGTTTGTGCCTCTCGCCTTGAAGGACAGTAAGGACCCCGTGGATGGAGCCGACCACACCAGACACGAGTCCGTCTCTCCGTGGAGCTCCCTACCCTGGGCATTGGCCCAGAGCAACAGGCCCCCGGGCAGCACCTCCCAAGGGACTCCGACAGGGCGGCAGGGCCCGGGGGGCAGCAGGCAGCCCCTCCTCACGGCTCCCCAGGCAGTGTGTGTGCTGCCTGGACGTCTCGCCACTCTGGGCCACTGATGGTTGCTTTGGGAAGGAAGGAGTCAGTGTGAACTTTTGTTGGCCGGCAAGTCGGGGCAGGGTATGGAGGGAGGTGCCCAGGACCCTCCGCTTGGGGACAGCCCTCGTAGAGGCTCTGCGGCTGTACCCCAAGTCTGGGTGGGGGCCCGGCACTCTGGCTCCGAGCCCACAGGTCACGGACGCTGGGAAAGGGGGTGCACACCTTTTTGGGCTCCTCCTGGTCACGTGACCAGAGGGTGGCAGGCTGTGTGACACCTGGGCCTGCCCTCAGACCTGCCACCAAGGACACACTTGTCACCTCTGCCAGGGGACACGGCCATTGCTGGGAGGGGCAGGTCCTGGGTGTGCGGCTCCCGTTGGAGTGAGCTCGCAGCACTGCAGTTCGCCTGCTCTGTGCTCCAGGCTGGCCGGAGCACCCGTGGCCACGGGAGCGAGTGCCGGGTGCCATGGTGGGGCTTCTGGGCGGACAGGCACGGTCCCTCTCTAGCACACATCTGTGTCTTCCACCATCCCGGCCGAGAAGACCCAGAAACCCACCCCCACATCCTGTGTTGTGCTGCACTCCCTCCTGCCACCCCGCAGATCGCGTGTCTACACTGGGACAGTACGCCCAAGCCATAGGGCAGGACGTCAAGGCCTGTGGCCCCGGGACAGTGGGATTGAGGTCTAGGCTGGAGCTCCAGTGTGGGGGCCACACACTGGAGCCCCCCCACCGCCTCCCCAGGGCTCTGCCATCACACACTGGGACCCTGGGTGTTATCTTCCCACGCCAAGCCCACGTCCAGGCTGGCCAGGTGGACCGGGTCCCCAACCCAATGGTGAGAATGCTCACTTTGAATTCAGTACATTTTGAGTGGGGTTCCAGAAAACCCCGATCTCTCCTTGTGTTGGTTCTAAAGCCTGGGCCTCCCGGTTCCTAGGAAAAGGTGCTGGTGGTAACCTTGGCTTCTCAGCCTCCCTGATTCACAGGAGAGAAGAGGGTGGAGGGAGACGGGGGGAGCCTCCTGGCGAGCTGGCTTGGGGCCCATTGTTAGGTCAGAGCGCGTGCCCAGCTTCTGGCCTTAGAAACCCGTGGCTGTGATTAAATCCGGGCAGGAGTCCTTGACGGGGTCGTTAAATGCGGGAACGGGCCTGGGTTCATGGCTCCCCGTCGCCACCCCTTCTCTGGAAAGGCAAGGGCTGAGCTCCTAGTGGGGCCATGCAGGGCAGGGGACGGATACAAGGACCCTTCCTCGGGGAGGACAGGCCTGGAGAACCACGGTGTGTGCGTATCCCAAGCAGGCTCGGGGGCCGAGGCCACTCGCCCCAGACCCGAGCCTCCCGAAGCTGGCCCACTGCTTGGGCCACGGTCACTGGGCGCACACGCTCCCGTGGTCCGGGGACGGCCCTGTGCTGGCGCGTGGGATGCCACCTCCAATGCCGCAGGACAGCGACGGGGATACAGATGTTTCGGAATGCTGTGCGGGGCTGGACAGAGCTGGGTGCAGGAGGGTGGGAGCCTGGGGCGCACGGCAGAGGCTTTTAGGGGAGGCCAGGCCTGCCGCCTGCCGAGAGGAGGGTGACGTGGGTGGCGCAGGCCACAGTATTCCCGCCTGGCCCAGAGAGGTTGAGTGGCCCAGCACACCTGTGGCAGTCCCCAAGTAGGAACAACACAGAGACTTCAAGAGCTGGCCGTGCCCGCTGGGAGGACGGGTCACTCGGGGTCAGTCCCTCACGGGGCCTCTGCTCCGGTGACGGCAGAGCTGTGGCCCATCCTGTCTGCAGAGCCGGCAAGGCTGGCAAGAGGATGGGGGCGTCCGCTCCGCACACCTGGCCGGGACGAGCGGCGGGGGCTGGTGAGTTACGGAGACTTGCCAAAGGTGTTGCGTTAGAAGCTAATTAAAAAGCTATCCGCAGTGTGACGCTATAAAAGAATCATAAAATCCCAATCTCATTTGTTCCGCTCGGCTTCCTTGCGTGCAGAACGCCCCATAAAAGGCGGCGCTCCCATTGTCTGCGGGCGGCTTGCCAGGGCCCCGGTGAGGGACACCCTGCCTCGCTGGGGCCGGGCCCGGGGAGAGAGGGAGCTGGGGGTGCCTGAAGGAGGGGAGCACGGGCCGGGAGGGTGTGCTGGCCCCCGGGGAGACCCTTTGCCCCTGTGTATCCCTCGGCCGATGCCGGAGTGATCCCTATTTGTGGGGCGCCGGAGGAGGCCTTCTAGGGCTGAACCCCAATACGCAGGGCCCCCAGCCACGTGGGCCGGGGTGGGGAGGGTGCGCCTGGCACAGAGCATGGGCTCTCTGGCTGCCAGCAGGGCTGGGGATTACGGTTTAGAGCACTGCGTCCTGGGGGCCGCTGGCTCCCACCACGCCCCGGCACCTTGGCCGAGTGGAAGGACAGGATGTGGATGCTCCGAGGAGAAGCGCACCCCAGGACTTTATCCTGGGCTGCAGGAGTTGGGTGTCTGAACCACCCCTCTGCTCCCAGAAGGACCGACCTGGCTCCGAGGCCCGCGGAGGCTCCTGTGAAGCCCTAAGCCTGGCCCACGCCCCTCCCATCTCCGGGGACGGTGAGGGGACACGCTGGCTATAGAGAGCACCCCAAGCAACGACAGAAGGAAAGCCAGCGGCTGTGATTTGCTGTCTCCTGGCTGATCCTGAGAAGCACCCCCGGCTGCCCTTGGGGTGGTCCTAGCCCTGGGAGGCGGCATCCGGCGGTCCCGGGTCCGCTGACGGCCCTGCTGTTACCCTCATCCCTACCGATGAGGGATGAGGCAGGGGCTGGGGCGTGAGGGCCACTCTGCAGTTCTGGAGGTCAAGGCGGGGCTGTGGGCGACGGCCAGCACCCAGGGCTTGCTGGACCTGCTGTCTAGCCCCGAGCTCGGTACCATAAGCAGAGGAACTGGCCATCGTGGGGCCTGGGGCGTGGGCTGTGTCGGGACAGCTGGAGCAGCACGTGAGGGCACCGGCCCGCAGGCTGCCCTTTGACACTGTCTTGGCACACATCAGGCCCGATCCCTGCAGGCTGGGGGGCCGGGCCGTGTTATTAGCCACACCCCCACCCTTGCTTCCCGGGAGGCCTGGATTGTTCATCTTTTGGGGCAGCAACAGGCAAGGGGGGACCCAGGCAGAAAGAGCCACGTCTGGAGAAGCGCTTCTTCACGGCCTGCTGTCCTGGACCGGAGGGTGGCCGGCATGCCCCCCACTCCCGGGGCTGCTTGGAGGTCCGGCCGGAGGCCCGAGGGGGCGGGGCAGCTGTCCCGGGGCTAGAGGGCCGTGACTGGCGGGATTCTGGGAGGGCTGTGAGGCAAGTGGCCTGTGGCGCCCGGGCAGAGGGCAGAATCAAGGTCGCACAGGTGTCTAGGGATCCCAGGGCACACGAGAGGCCCAGACAGATGCCTGCAGAGGGAGGCAGGGGACTCGTGCGGGCTGAGACATCGAGGCCGTGGCGAAGGAGCCCACCCTCCTGGTACCTGACCCAGAAGCTGAGGCCGGCTGTGACCTGTGCCAGCAGGGGGGTTTCGCTGGGACGGGCACTGGGATCCCAGGGCGGGGGGCTGGCAGGATCCCTGCCCACACTGGCTCTGGGAAGAAGACGTCTTCTGAACAATGAGTCTGGGGTGGGAGACCCAGGAGGCCGGCGGAGGGTCCAGGCTCATTGTCACGTGGCCTGTGATCCCCCAGTAGCCCACAGGGCTTCCCTCCCAGAGCAGGAAGGAGAGGAGGCACTTCCCACAGCCCTGGAACACCCCCAGGGATGTGGGGAGAGTCTCTCTGGTGGGGGTTTCCCACCTGGCATCCCTGCGTCCCAGCAGGTGCGAGGCCGCGATGGTGTGCTCAGAGGTCACCGGACTGGGGAGCCCCGGCCTCCGTGATTGCCTGTCCTGGGCACAGTGTGGTGGCTCTGACTCAGTGTCCCGGGCCAGCTCAGGGCTCTCCGAGGGGCCGGCTCCCGGCTCTCTGTGTCTTTGGGGTGAGTGGCCCTGTCTGCCCATCCTCTTCTCCCTGTCCTAGAGTCAGCCCCGTGTGGCACCCCTGGGTGGGAGCTGGGGGCTGGGAGGGCCCACAGACCACTTCAGATACTCTCCCAGACTCACATGACTGCCGTGATCTGCCATCTCTTTCTGGAATCTTTTGTTCTACTGAGCACCTGTGCTTTCCGATGGCTTCTGAAACATTTAGTAAATATTTGGCTTCCTATTTCAAAATGTTCTGAGTTCCTCTTAGGTTTCCTTATGGAAAGAGACGGCACTGTTTGCCGAGAAAGCTGACCCTCTCCTGAGTAAAAGGGACTTTCCTGCCTGTCAGCCTTTGAACCGAAGGAACCGAAGGAACCGAAGGAACGCTCTCTTCCTGCCTTTGGACTCGAGCCAAAGCCTCAGCTCTTCCCGGGTCCCACGGTCACTGGTGGCAGACGGGACCTGTCCCGTCTCCCTGGGTCACCCCAGCTAACAAGGGCACCCGTGGGCAGCACACTCTGGGCTCCCACCGGAAGCTGAGCGTCGTTCTAACGGAGGAATGGGGCCCAGGGGGAACATGGCCTGACTGGCTGTTCCCCCCGGGCCCACCACACAGAGCTCTTGATGCCCAAGGAGGCGTAGAGAGTGAGCTGAGGGCATCAGCGTGGGTGGGGCCGCTGGTCCTGCCGGCCACACTGGGGGAGATGTTTGAGTCACCTGAGCAAATGCCTGGGAGGGGCCGTCCCAGAGCCCAGGTCGTGAGGAGGTCAAGGGCTGGTCTGGGGCACGCCGACCCCACTCTGGGTCAGGGAGAGTGCGATAGGCTTCCTTGGAAGGGGAGGGAGCCCCATTTCAACAGGAAGCCTGTTGCTGGCTGGGCACATGGTGAGGGTATGCAGAGGGGTCTGTCCCAGACTCTGGCCACCGTTGTTTCCAGAGCCCGGACCCCGGTTGGGGGAGACTCAGCAGGAGGTGACGTAGCAAGGTGACCGGCGGGGGCAGGAAAGCCATGGGCCACCCAACCTCTGGCCAGGCCGGGCCCGCAGGGACCCGGCTTGCAGGCCTGCCGGGCACGCCCCGCCCCCCACGCCCTGCGCCCAGCTGGAGGCTGTCCTGGCTCAGCAACTCAGTCCCAGTGTTTACAGCCACTGATGGGTGCAGGTGGCCCACTGACCCGGGCCGCATGTGCATACGGCCATGGCCGCTGCCCCCGGCGGGACAACCTGGCAGCTCACGGGTAGCCCTGTCTGGCAAGCGACTGTTTCCTTGAAAATGAGAACTTATGATCTGGGCCAGGAGCAGATTGTCAACAAAGACACCCAGCGACTTCGGAGACCGTCCTGTCCTGACTCTTCTGACCATCAGGGCGGCAGGCGCGGTCACGGGTGGGGGTTCTCAGGGAGCTTCAGAAGTCAGGGAGGCTCGGAGCCCCGGGGGCGTCTGTGTGGCCTACCCCCCGGGAGAGGGGCCATCTCTAGAGCGGCCACCTGTTTGCCCGCAGCCTCTCTGGGACCCTGGGCCCAGCATCAGAAGGAAGGAGGACAGGACACGGGTCCTCCGGCCCCCAGGCTGCGGAGTAGCACGCCTGTCCCCGACGGAGGCCCTGCAGGTGTGTGTGCACGGGGAGAAAAGACCTGACGGAGCCAGTGAGCCAGCACAGGACAGACAGGGAGAGGCCCTCAGAATCGCGGCTGACTCCTTCCCTTCTTCTGCACTCTGTGCCGTGGTCCCGGGGCCCTGCTGAGGGCCTGCTGGTCCTGCCAGCTGTGACTCGAGGCCGGGGAGCTGCCATTTCAAGAACTCAAGAGTCTGGGGGGAGGGTTCTGGGCTGGGGCAGGAGCACGAGGGGTCTCCATCCTGGGGGCTGAAATGCAGCCACTGAAGGGTTAAAGAAGGAAGCGCCTTCAGGGCCGTGCTAAGAAACGATGTTCTGCTGTTTGACGTCATTTTAATTCCATTTCAAGGGCATTTAATCTCATTTGCCCGATGACTGATCCCTGGCTGTGGCTGAATTAGCGAGCGGCCCCTCCTTGGAGGGAAGTAGGACCCTTCTAACGGGGACATAGCGTCATCAAGTCCTGCTGCGCCTTGCCCGGGGGGGGGGGGCTCAGGGGTGGGGACGGTGCCGAGGACCTGACCCTTGCGCTTGGCATTTACTCAGTCCTTGGAACATTCCAGAAGGGTGCGGGCCTGCGGTTTCTCCTTGCCTCATGCCCCTGGATGGGACGCACCTGTTCCTGAGGCCCAGCACAAGATCCAGCCGTGCTTGGAGGCAGGTTCAGGGTCATGGTGACAGCCTGCGGTGGGGTCTGGGGGGCAGGCCGTGTGGCTGCAGGGGGAGCAAGGTGGTGGGCTCAGAGCCTGTGGCTCCTTGTCGCCTGAGCTGGAGGTGGACAGCGGCTTTGTTTTGGGGGAACTGTGCCTCATGGGGTCACATGTCTCTCTCCATTGTCATCACCCTGAAGGCCTTGGGGACCAAGCAAGGGCACGGCCCCAAGAGGCCCCAGGCCTAGGGAGGAGAGAGGTGGCCATGACTTCCGGTTACGTTCTCCCCCTCCACCCACAGACGGTTTCCCTCCTGCTGGCAGCTCTGTTTTCCAGAACTTTCTGCTGGTCCCTGTAACCTCTTACTCTGGTCTGACTCAGCTGAGCTTTGGGGACTTGAGGGCAGGGCCGTGTCCGGGCCTGGGGCTGTGGGATCTGCGTGAGGACCACGGGCTGGCCATGCAGGGCTCTGGGCGCTGTTTGCACAGAAAAGCTCCCTCTGGGCTGCGGAGGGATGCCGGGGCAGGTGGCCTGCAGGCCGTGCCGGTTCTCCTCGTGGCCCAGCAGCAGCTGTGGCCTCAGCACCCAGTGCTGGCCTGAGGCCCAGGGGGAGCTCAGCGTGCTTGCTCTCAGCTGCGGTGAGTCTGCTAACCCCTGGATGCCAGGGGGTGGCACACACGTTTGACCTGGGACTGGAGGACCGTGTGGCCTGCAGGCTGGAGGTGTTGGGACATTGGGTTAAATTCAGAAAGATGGATCTTAATATTTCAGACTCCACAGACATGGCCACTGAGGCTGACATTAGAGCTGACCTCAAACACCCACGCACCCCGGTGGTGCTCTAGGCCCTCCTTGCTGTCGGCTTAGGGAGGCGGGGCCTGAACAAGCCGGGCAGATGTGCTCAGGTGTGTGGGGAGGGAGGCCGGTCAGGCTCTCCCACTGGATGGGAACAAGGGAGCTCAGGCTTCATGGATGCTCACAGCCCACGTCTCCTGCCCAAGACTGCAGCACCAAGGGTTTTGTCCATTTGTCTATCATCTATCAACCAAACCAACTTTCTTTTCTTCCTTCCTTCCTTCCATCTACCCACCCATTCACTGACTACTCTATCCATCCAACCATCCATCCATCCATCCATCCAACCATCGATCCACCATTTATTTGGATCCTGCTGCTTTTCAGGAGCTCAGGCCCACTGAAAATTCAGCATCCATAGCATCCTGAATTGTGTGATAAAGGGTAGTTTTGGGGTCGGTGAGGGGTGGGGTGAGGCAGCTCAGAGGAGGCTCCTGACCCCACTAGCTAATAACATTATTCCTTTCAAATAAAGCCACCCACAAGATGTGTCAGTAGACCCAGTACAATGTCAATCCCTTGTAAGACCTTTTAGGAGGCTGAGATTTAGAAGCTTAACAATAATCCTTTGCTAGACCCCTAATCCGGGTCTGGAAAATAGACTTCGTGCAGCTCTAGGAATTTCTTATAAGGTTCCTGGAAGTTCTGACACCGGAGCTGCGTCTGCACAGGTAGGAGGAAGCGGGATGAGCGGGCACCCCACATTACTGATAATTTTAATGTAAACTCTGTGCATTAGCCCAGGTGCATGGCCGTGGAGATCCATTATGCCAAATAGCAAAGTTCAGACAGTGCTGAGCTGCCTTCCTAGCTCTGCTCCGGTGTCAGTGGGTGACACTGGGCGACGCGACCTCTCGGAGCCTTGGCTACGTCCTGGGCAGAGCGCGCTCATTCCAGCTTGCGGGTGGCTGGGCCCAACAGGTGCTTGTACATGGTGGGTGTTAGAGGCCCTCTCCGCCCGGACCCTGGTCTGGGGTCACGCCTTAGGTGTCGGGAGAGTGGGACTAAGGTGCCACATCCGCCCCATGGCTGGATGACTGGCCAAGCCAAGGAGGGCAGGCAGGGAGGCTCAGGGAGGCCCGGGAGGGGAAGTGGCTCTCCTGTTATTGGATTATCTCATTTGCAAACAATAAATGTCAACAGCGGGAGACCTTGTCAGATCCCTTCCAGGATGCAAATGTAGCCTTTCTCTGCCTCTGCCCTTTATTAAAACAACCACCCGAGCCAGGCGGATAAACAAGACAATTAAATGTAAATGATGTCATCTCCCTCCTTCATTCCCATTAATGAGGCGCCCAGGCCCTGGCAGGCGATGGCGGGAGGCCGGAGATGCCCAATCCGATTGAAACACAACCAAGAGGCAAAACTGACCTTTCGCTTTTAACGACTGACCCGGCCCTGGGAGCTGGCGTGACAGCTGGGACCAGCGCCCCCCGCCCGGTTCTTACAGTGATTACTCCTAAGTAGGGAATATTTACTGTCGCCCCAAGATGAGACACACTCAGGCCTGACAGTGCCCCACGGACAGGGTCCCCCTGGAACCCATGCAGCACCAACTTGAGTCCAGGCCCAGGCCAGCGGGGGCCCCACAGGTGCCGTACGGGCGGGAGGACACGCCGTGGGTTTGAGCAGGAGCTGGGAGGTCTCGGGGTCTCTGGAGGAAGAGGGACAGGAGGGAGTCAGCCTGCAGGGGGGCGGGTGGCAGAGGGCAGTTCCTGGTGCTGACCAGTCCCTGAGCACCTGAAGCCCATCCTGTCCCCGTGCCTCTGTGGGGGAGAGAGTACCACGGACCATGATTGTCACCAAAATGGCCATTGCTGCCGCGGAACCAGGACCAGCCCCGTGGCCACTGGGGCTGTCCCCACTACTACCGTCCTCTGTCCCCTCCTCCACTGCTCTCACTGTCCCCTCCCCCACTCTCACTGTGACTGTCCCTCCTGCACTCCTCTCATGGGACTGTCCCCTCCACCACATCTGTTATCCCCACCACTGCTGCCACCTCCATATTCCAGGGCCACACTGAGTCTTCTGCAGCTCACACCCCGGGGCCTTCTGAGCCCAGACGCAGCTTGGTGTCCCTCCCGGGCTGCTGGGGTGGCGCGGTGACCTCACGGAGGCAGCGCTGCGCCGTGGGCAGGAGGGAGCCGCCGGCTGTTCAGCAACAGCGTGGAGCTGGTCCGGGGAGCTGGGCCTGGGCCTTCCTGGGGAGCCCGATGCCCCTGACCTGGGCCCCGGGGGAGGGGAGACTTCACCTCCGATGGGGTCCCGCGGGGCTGAGTGAGGCGTGCTGGGGTGAGCCCATCTTGGGGCCGGGGGTTCTGAGCAGGGAGTCCCCTCTCTCTGCAGTGGAGAAACACACGTGGCTCGGAACCATCGTCCAAAAACTCCAAGCACGTCCACCGTGTGGCGGGTGTCACTGGCGCGTCCCAGGAGCTCATTTTCTCCCGTGTCGCGGGGCTCTGCCTGGGGCAGGTGGGCCTCCGCAGGCTGCAGGCCTCATCCCCCGCCTGGAGACGCGCCACTCGCGTCCCTGTGGGTGTGCGCGTGCCCGGCACACACGTGTGCTCCCCGGTCCCCGCGCCCGCCCAGGCCTGACTGCGTGGTGGACCCGGTGGCTTCGGTGGTTTTACTGCCGGTGTCAGCGAGGTGAGAGTGCTGGGGCGCCTTCCGGAAACTTCTGACAGGACCCCGGGCCGCAGCGGAGTCTGTTTCTTGGGGAAAAATCAGCACCCAGCGTCTCCGTGGGATGTGGAGCTGGGCGAAGGGAGCCGGCGGCCTGTGCCGGGCGGGACCAGATTCTTCCCTCCTGGCCTCCCTCCCTCCAGAGTGAGAGCTGACACCCTGCTGAGCTGGCCTGGTCCGGGGTCAAGGCACAGACTCGGGGCCCAACCCCCGGTCCGTCTCGGGCCAGCTGTGTGACCTGAGACTCATCACGTGACCTCTCTGAGCTGCTGTTGGCTCCTCTGTAAGAAGCCGAAACGGCCGCGCCCCCCCGGCGAGGCTGGCATGAGGGTCGGGTGCTCTCCAGCGACAAGGCGCTCGGCGAGCCTTCCTGCTGTGACGGTATCGTGGTCGCGTGGTCCGGAGTCTGAGCAGCTGACATTAAACAGCAACCAGTCAAGCCTTCCCGGTGGTCCGGCAGCTCCAGCAGCTGCGGGAGGAGCGGGTGCGTGGACCGTCGGGTGTTGCGATGAGGAAGCTGGAGCTGGCCGTCCCCAGCCTCCTGTGCCCCAGGAGCACCATCTGCGTCCCGTCCTGCAGCCTACACCGTGGCCACAGGCTCGTTTGGTGGCCGGACCGTGACCTCCCAGGCAGGCTGTGATTCCTCCCGGTGCTCGCTCCGATGGCCAGCGGCCAGCCGGACTCGACTGGGAAGGCGGTGTGGTGGAGGTGGGGCTGCCAGCTGTTACTGGGGCGTCTGGGGTGCGCGCGGTGGGCCAGCGCTCAGGCTGGGAGAGCCATTGGGGGGGTGCGTCGCCAGGGGGGTCCTGCAGACCACGGGCCAGGAGTAGAGGCTCTGAGCCCCAAGCACCTTTGGTGTTGGGCTCTCTGCTAGCCCTGCCCAAGCATGGCCTCCTCCCAGCCAGGCCTCAGGGCCCCTCTACAAGTGGAGGTGGGAGTGACGGGGGAGCCCCAACCTTCCCCGGAGCTGGGGATGGCCCCACAGCCCAGCCCACGGCCCAGAACCCTTCTTCCCCTCCCCTCTGACCCTGCCCCTCTGAGCAGGCTGTGGGCAGGGGCTGCTGCCTTTACCGGGGACAAGCCTGGCACCTGGCGTGCATGTCCTCAAGCGCACAGGCCGTTCCTCCGGGCACCAGGGCTAGAACCTGCGTGTGGGCATCACTGTCCCAGAGTGGCAGGTGGAGGTCTGGCCATGCGTGCCACAGGCCCTTTGCACCAGTCGGCATGTGTTACGTGTGTACTTAGCCAACACTCTCACTTCGTCCCTGATTCCTGTGCTCCTGGCCGGTCCCCAGCTCCCTGCTCCCGTGCCGACTTCCATGTCCCCTCCCTAAAGGGCCTTCCCCGTCCCTCCCCCCACCCCAGGGTAACTCCATGGAGCTCCTGCTTTGGCTGGGACCATGGAAGGAGCCTGGGGTCTGGGATGGGAAGAGAGGTCCTCGGAGGCCAAGGCCTGGGAGCCTGAGGCCCTGGCTTGTGTTGAGTGTGGGGCTGGGGGCCGTGCCTGGAAGTGCGAGGGGAGATCCCAGCCTGCTTCTGGGGGAGACATTGGCCTTGGCCTGGACAAGCTAAGCACTTCTGGCTACACGGGGTGGTCCATGGTAGGTCTTGGGACTGAGCCTCATGTGCCTCACATGGGGACGGAGACACTGGCCAGTCAGCAGAAGGACCATTCACCTGTGTGGATGCCCGGGGGGTTGGCATGAGGCCAGACAGCTGGGAGCAGCTGTGCCTGAATCCCAGAGGACGTCCCCTAGAGCATCTCCCATCCATCTCTCTTTCATAAAAGGCAGGCATGTGTCTGGTACCTTAGGCCCAAAGGCCTTCCTTCGGACCCAGAGGCTGGGATTTGCACCCTGAGTGAGGTTGCTGGTTCAGACCCCTGGTTCAGACCATCTGTGGGTGCCCCTGCAGAGGGGAGGCTGTGTGGCCCGGCACCGCAGAGATGGCAGGGTTGGCCCAAGACTCGGGTCCGTGGCCCTGAGTCTGAGCTCCCCAGAAGCAGATCCTGATAGGCTCCCTGCAAGAAGGACTTAGGAAGAAGGTTTTGGAAGCACCTGTAAGGAGAGTGGAATTGGGTGGACAGGGGGAAGCCCAGCAGAAGAACGGCCCCCAGGAGGTCCAGGAACATAACCCCAGGGCACCGAGGAGGCGTTAGCCTCTGGAGTGTCCTGGCCAGGGAGAGGCCCGGTTGCTGGCAGACTGAGACCACATCCTCCAGGGACCCTGGGGTTTGTCCTGGAGCTCCCCAGCTGGGATCCCAGGGCACATGAATGCCCTCGGGGGTCCTCGGTTGGCTCATCTCTGAAGGGTGGCCGTGACCTGGGCTCCCCAGGGCGTCGGCAGCACCGAGACCCAGGGGCAGGCTGGGGTTTGCAGCTGCACCGTGAGACCATAGCAGGAGGGACACTGTCTCAGGGGCACTAGGGGGCCATAGGGTGCTGGCCAGGGGAAGGAGGCTGCTGGGGCTCTGAGTGGGGGGGTCAAAGCTGGAACCACCCCTGGGTGCCCGGCAGTCTGAGTAGGGCAGGGTGGGGCGAGGGGGCTGCCCTCTCCACCCTGGGGAACCTGCGCTGGGTGGTCCCCGACACCGCCCTGGCAGATACCCCTGGCCCGACCCCTCGATTTTCCATTTCGTCCCCTCCCTGGCTTCCTGGCCGCTCCACCCGCCTCCTCCTGTCCTTCCTCGGGCCTATCGGGGCTGGGCCTGTTTATCCAGCTGGGCGAGAGGAAACAGTCCCAGAGCAGCCATTAATCAGGGGTGGAAGCTGGAAGTCCCCCAAGGCTGGGGATCGCTCTGGGGAGAGGCCAGTGCGGATGGACGGCGAGGCTTCCGGTGACCGCGGGCGCGGCCCGGGGATGAGGCTGACCAGTGCAGTCAAGGGCGCTCCCCGACCCTGGGCCGACCTTCCGGAGCAACTCCCCCGTGCAGCCCTGGGAGCCACGTGGGCGCCGGAGGGACACCGGGCAGGAGGGGGGGGGCGGTGTATCCCCCCGAGGGTGAGTAGCAGGCAGGACCCGAGCCCGCCTGTGTGTCTGAGGGTGGACATCAGCTGGGACATCTGAGTGGGCCATGTGAGGGATGACGCTTTGGGGTGGTGGTGCTCTGAGCAGAGAGCCCAGAGCAGGGGCCCAGGGACTGACAGGCACATGGTCTAGGGCTCAGGGTAAGTCTTCAGGGAAACAGCAGATCCCACAAAGAGCGGCAGGTCGCTGTTGCTCACGGCCGTGGACCCACCAGGAACTGATCACTGCTGGCCGTGAGGTCCTCCTGCCTGGACACGCCACCCTGTGACTCTCCCACTGGCTGGTTCTTCCTGTCCCCTGGCACGAGGGCACCTGGTCACTCAGTGGACGGGACCCTACAGCCAGGCAGGCCACACCCTGCCATATACCCCCGCTCCTGCCCCCCCGAGCTGCGGGCATCGCTGCGGCTGACCAGCCTCTTGCCCAGGGCACAGGGCCCTGCATGATCGCAGTGCCATCAGAGTCCCTACCCTGCGGGACACTTCGGAAAGGCAGAAACCGTCATCACCAATTGTTGGTAATGAGATGGTAAAGACAGATAGTCTGTGTTGGCAAAACACCGTCGAGAAAGTGGGTTATTCTCATCAGAGTGGAGGCAATTTGCTACCTGTCGGATGGCATTCCATCGCCTGCCTCGTTGGGTAAAGGCCGCCCTGGTGGGGGAGGGTCCAGCATTTAAGAGCATGTTTGGTGGCTCTGGCTGGAGAGGCCAGGGCTCCCCCACACCCCACATGTGCCTTCTCATCCCCCAGCAGGTGGGTCTCCTCTGTGCCCCCACCTGGGCTGTGGTGGTCCAGCCCCCTCACCTGGGGGCTCTCAGGCACCCTCTAGTCCCGGGAACTGCACTGATGCCAGGCCTCTGAGAAGACTTCGCACCCTCCTAGATGCCCCGGTGGCCTGTGGGGCTGGAGGGTTGGCAGGAGTCCCGCTGGGGGGCACTTGGGAGGTGCGACGGTCTCCACAGCAGCAGGCCCCCCACCGCCCGGGCTGCAGGGGTGTGTGCCCGAGGGGCGTCCTGTGTGCAGGCGGCCCGGGGTGAGGAGCTCATGGTGTTCTGGGGGTGCTGCAGATGTCGGCCTGGCCCCCTGAGCCTTTCCCATGAACCATCCCAGGCGCGAGAGGGATGGAAGCCGTGCAGGGCAGGGGCTGGACCAAGGGCTGTGCAGGGACCGGGGCAGGCGAGCACCCCCCCCGCGGCCGGGAGAATCCCGGCCACCTGGAAGCTCCAGGCTGCCTCCGTGTCCCGCATGGGGGAGAGGGAAGGCTGCCGTGGCCATGGCAGCGGTTGGGTTCCACTTTGTGCCCATCCCTTCCTGGGACCCAGCTCCACAGGAAGCTTGTACCTCTGGACCCAACAGCCCATGTGATTCATGGGAGGGAGAGTGTAGAGAGGGGAAGGAAGTGACCTGGTGCCCCCAGGTGGGTCCAGACACTTCTCACTGTTGGGGCAGCAGCTCTGTACCCTTTTCTTTGTTCCTCTTTCTCACTCTGTCCTTCCTAAAGGTAACAAGCAGCCTGAAGCCCTCTCACTCAGCTGTAGTAGGATGTGGGCTGGGCAGGGATCCCCCTACAGAGGCCCAGAGAAATAGACAGACTGATGGACGGGGAAGAGCCCCCACAGAAGTGACTTTGGAACTCAGATGGGGGGTGGTTAAGAGCACACCAGGTAAAGGAACAGTGAGTGCAAAGGTCCTGAGGTGGGAGGGAGCCTGGTAAGTGCCAGGGCTGAAGTCTGCTGGTGTAGTTACAGGGTAGAAGGGGCCATGGGACAGTAAGAGGAGGCTCTGGGGTGCAGAGGGCACCCACGTGTAACCAACACACTTCTAGCTAACCCACGGTTCATAAGGGGCTTTCTCAGGAAATGAAATCTATAGTGAACTAAGTTACAATGAAGCACAACATATCAAAAATCATGAGACACAGCGAAAGCAGTGCTGAGGGGAAATTTATAGTCAAATCCTCACATTGGAAAAGAGGAAAAGTCTCAAGTCAATAATCAAAACTCCTACCTCAAAAGTCTAGGAAAAAGAAGAGCAAAACAAGAAGGAGGGAAATCATAAAGAATAGAACTAAATAAATTGAAAACAGAAAAACAACAGAGAAAACCAATGAAACAAAGAGTTTGTTCTTTGAAAAGATTAAGAAAATGGACGACCCTCTAGTAAGAGCAACAAACTAAGAGAGAGGACATAGCATGCGAAGACCAGGAACAAAGCAGGGACGTCACCCCAGACTGCGGACGGCAACAGATAATAAAGGAATGGCACGAGCAACTCCAAATACAAAATTTGTCAAATTTGGGTGGAATGGACTACTTCCTAAAAAAAAAAAAAAAAATTACTACAATTCACCCAATACGAAATAGACCATTTGAGTAGTCCTACAACTATTACAAAAATTGAATTAATAAACCTCTCCAAATCTCTAAGTCCATGTGGTTTCCGTGGAGAATTAGACCAAAGGATTAAAGAACAATTGGCTTCAATTCTGCAAAACCTTTTCTAGGAAACAGAAAATTTCCAATTTATTCTACAAAGCTAGTATTACTCTGATACTAAAACCAAAGACGGTACAAAAAAAGAAAACCACAAGCATATATCCCCTTTATATATAGACACAAGGTGGTTAACAAAATGCTGGGGAAGAGGAGTCAGCAAAATATAAAAAGAATTGCACACCATGACCAACGGGGTGCAAAGCTGGTCTCATATCTGCGAGTGAACCAGTGTGATCCAGTGTCTCAACAGACTAAAGGAGAAAAATCATACGCCGATGTCAATCTGTGGAGGAAAATCAGTTGACAAAATTCAACACCCATTCACGATAAGCTCTTGGCAAAACGGGAATGAGGGGAACTTTCTTACCTTGATAAAGATCATTTGCAGAAAAACTACAGCTAACATTATACTTAATGTTATAAGTAAGTAGGTAATTGATACTAAATTCTTCTCTTCAGGGTCAGGAACAAGCAAGGCAAGGGTGTCCGCACTCACCACTTGACTCAACACAGCGCTAGAGTTTCATCTGTCTCGTCTTGCGATGAGGCAAGGAAAGGAAATAAATGCATATGGATCTACAGGAAGAAACGAAGCTAAGCTTGCTTGTGGACGGGATTCCTGCTTCTGCAGACCACCCCCGTGAATGTACAAAATCTGCTGGAACTAACGCAGGAATTCAGCGAGATCGCAGTGTTCAAGGTAAACACACAGAAGGCCGTCGCAGGTGTGTGTCACAGCAGTGAGCATGTGAAATCAGACACACCGCCGGTTAGTCATGCCAACAGGGAACTGCGCAGGTGTCGGTCTAGGGACTAACAGCACGTGACAAGCAAGCAGGACTCGTGCTGGTGAGCGACGTCAAGGAAGGTCTCGGTAAACGGAGAGAGCAGCAGTGTTCACCGGTCGGAGGAGTTCCTTCGTTCTCCCCACACGGAGAGGAAAGTTTAACATGAATCTTATCAAAATCCAAGCAAGATTTTTTTTTGTGCTATAGATGACATAGTTATAAAATATACATGAAAATACAAAGGAACCAGAGCCGCCGAAATAATTTTGGGAAAGAGAGGAGTAGAAGAATCCGCCTACTGTATTTCGGGACTTCTTAGACGGCCACGTTAATGAAGACAGTAGCGCCGGCAGAGAGGGGCACAGACAGACCCATCCGTGGAGCGGAACCGAGAGCCCAGAGGCAGACTCACTCCCATGTGCTCGGCTGATTTTGATAGGAGAGCAAACGCATTTCAGGGAGGGAATTTACACCGACATCACGGGAGCGATCGGACATCCACAAGAGAACCATGTAAGGGGCGCAGGGGACTAGGGACTGGGAGACTCGGGGACCCTCTGTGATCGTCCAGGTTCCCCCTGCCTCTGCCCCTCCAGAGATAGAGGCCGGTCTCACCCCCATCCCGGCTGGGGTGTATGGCAGGGGGGCTATGGGGCCTCCTGGGTTTGTAACCAAGACGTGCTGGCAGTTCTCAGGGTCACACTCATTGCGTGTCCCAGCATCACCCTGGCAGGAAGGAAGGAGGTGCAGAAAGAGGGGGCGGCAGCCCTTCCTCACCCGTGGCGGGGCCCCAAGACTCCGGCACACAGCACTGGGGCCATAGAACAAGGCCCAGACAGGCCGGCATGGGGTTACCACTCCCCACACACCCGACCCTTCAATGTCTAATAAGGCGCTGCTTCCGCGTGGCTTGGGGGCGCCGGAGAGGGCAGGGGTGATGTGCACGAGGGCTGCTGGCTGCTGACACCCACTCTCGGAGCCTCTGCGGACCCTGACTCTTCTCCGGTGTCCCGTGCTCACCCAGACCCAGCTGGGAGTGGACCTGAGCTTCCTGTGGGCCACGCACACGAAGGCAGCAGAACGGTGGCCCAGGGTCGGGGGGAGGTCCCGGCTGCCTGTTGGGGGCCCGCCTCGCCCGCTGGCCCCCTGCCCAAGCAGCCCCGGCCACTGGGGGCCCCTCGCTGCTGTAGAACAGCCTGGCCACGCTACGGCGCCAACCTCAGACTGTTTAATTGCAGTGGTCTATCAAGGGCTTAAATTAAAAATCAAATACTCAAAGCGCCAGTGCCTTTTAGAGGACTAAAATTAAAACCTAATTGAATTTTCCTAGGGAAAAATATCTTGCAGAAATTTAATTAAGGCAGTAAAAGACCGGGTTTTTAAAAATAGATATATATGGTTTTTAATTCAAGGTTATTTGCAAAGCAAATTGAAAAATAAAAAGAACCCGCTCGGATGAGGAGATGGGAGGTTGACAAAGAGGAGGCTGGCGGGGTCCCTGAGCACGAGTGCGGCCCCGTGGGGCCTGGACGGGCTGGGACAGTCTGTGTGCGGCGGTCTGTCCCCCTGGCCCCGGGGCACCTGGCCAGCGGCCCTCGGCGGGAGGTGGCCCCCGTGGCCCTGTGTGCAGGGGCCGGCCTGGGAACCAGAGATTCCGCTGTGTGTCCGGCTCTTCGAGGTACAGACTCGAAGGGGCGTCCCCGGGACACCAGCGTGGGCCCCCCTCACCGCCCCCCCCCCGGCCCAACCACACACCTCCCCCTGCTGAAGACGGGTCAGGTTTCCATGCTTCTTCCTTCTCTCCGGGACAGCGTTTTTTGGAAAAACTAGAAGTCTGTACAGTGAACCGGCTGTCACACCCCTGGTCCCAGCATCGGGCTCCGGGCCCCAGGCTGTCTCCCAGCAGGCGCACTGGCCTGCACAGTTGTGCCGACGCTCAGTCCTGCTGCCCCGGCTGTGAGCCTGTGGGTGGCCTCCCCCACCCCAGCTTTGGTCTGTGTGTTGACGGCACCACACAAGCACCAAAGGCTTGGGTAGGCGGGGTCGGCTGGCCCTGGGGTCCCGGGGCCAGGGAGTGGGACAAAGGTGCCCCAAGGAGGCCAGGCCTCCAAGGGAAGGGCCCCTGGGACGGCCAGAACTCACTGGCTTACAGCCTTGCTCCCCTCCCCTCTGCCTTCCCACCTGGCTGGATGCCCACCCCACGAGAGGGCCTCCTTCCTTAACCCATCCTTCCTGGTGTCTAGCACTGGGGCTGGGGTCACCTTGGTCCCTGCTGGGGGCAGCCGGGTCCGTCTTCAAGGACTCAGACTTGCCTCGCCAGCCTCCCACTCCACGTGCCTCATGGTTGTCGGCCGGGGCCTGGTCTCCACCAAGGGGTTGGAACTGGGGACGGTAGTGAGTGCCCTGTGCCTGAGAGGGACAGCAGATGGCTCTTTGATGGCCCATTCCAGCCTGGCTGCCGCGGACCAGGAAGCCCTGCCCTGTCCTTGGGACTGGCCAAGGGCGCCTCACCTCCGCAGAGCTGCGGGATGAGAGCTCGTGCGTGCACCTGCCATGGGGAAGCCGCCACCCGCCGGCCGTGCTGCAGGCGGACCCCGAAGTGTGTCGGCCCGCAGGCTTGTGGGCAGAAGGAAGAGGGACTGGGTGACGGGCCCACGTAATGACGGGAGGGGGCGGGGCGCCAGGAGGACGAGTGGGTCTGCGCTTGGGGTCGCTGGCCACCTGCCCAGCCCAGGCCACCTGTCAGGCCTTCCTTTGGAACTGCCCTCTGGGTGGGAAACTCAGAGTTAGTTCCGGCCTGGGGCTCTGCTGGGGCCTCTGCTCCCAGCCTGGCCCGGCACGGCCTGCACCCCCGCCCCTTGTTCGAGGAGTGGCTGCTGCACCACCGGTGAGACTCCCGAGAGAGGGGAGGCTGCTGACGCCCTGGGGGCTCCCCGCCCGCTGCCTGTCCTCCGGCCACCACCTTCCTGTCCCACACCCTCAGGACCAGAAAGCTCTTCATTTCCCCACCGACTGCGATGTTCTTGGTAATTAAAGCATTTTCCCAGTTTTGTTAGTGATCCGACCTGGTGTGTGGGCAGGAGGAATCGAGGAGCCTTTGCTGCTTATTTATTGAAGGAGCCATGGGGGCGCCTGGGTGGCTCAGTGGTTAAGCATCTGCCTTCGGCTCAGGTCATGATCCCGGGGTCCTGGGATCGAGCCCCGGGTCGGGCTCCCCGCTCAGTGGGAGGTCAGCTTCTTCCCCTCTCTCTACAGCTCTCCCTGCTATGCTCTCTCTCTTGCTCTCTGTCAAATAAAATAAAATCTTTAAGAAAAGAAAAAGAAGCGAATCACTGATTCTGTGCCAGGCTGATTCTGCCCCCCACAGCGCCTGTCAGGGAACACGTTTCCAGAGGAGCCCTGCAGTTTCTGGGGGACCCTGGCCGTCATCAGCGCCCATCCTGGGCCTGGAGGAGATTCGGGAGACAGGGGTGAGGGCGGGCGAGGGAGGGCTAGAGGTCCAGCCTTAGGAGTAGCCCCAGCTTCGAGGAAGAGGGGTGCATGTGCCTCTCCTCACGGGGTGTGCCAGTGTTTGCTGGGCGCCTACTATGGGCCAGCCCTGTGCTGGGTGTGGCCAGCAGCTATAAGAGCCTGCTGGTCTCCGCCCACACAGGGTGGCCGGAGAGGAGGAGGGTTGTAGGGGACCCCAGAGGAGGACATTGCGAGGAGGCGGCTGCAGGGAGAGCCTTCCAGGCGGAGCCTGAGCCAGGGTCTGGGGCCAGAAGGACTGGGGGGCGTTTGGCAATCTGACTGAAACGGGAGATGGAAGTGTGGTGCAGGACGAGGGGGCTCAGGAGGGCTTGTGGGCCCAGGGATGGGGGCTCTGGGATCACCTCCCTGGCCACAGTCACAGAGTGGATGGGGTAGACAGGCCACCATGGGCAGGTCTCAGGACAGCTGTGACACATGGAGGGGCTTTGGGGCCTCCGAGGCCCGTCTAGATCCACCTAGAGGATCGTCCCCCGTCTCGTAGCTTCCTGCCTCCCCTCTGTGACCTCCTCCCTCTCCCCTCCCCATCCCTGCTGCTGAGACCCTGCTCTGTAGCCCCCACCTCCAACAGTGAAGCACCCCTTTGCTGCAGGCTCTGGGCTCGCCTGGGAACCTGGGGGTGCACCCTGGGGTGGGATTTAGGGACCCGGCCTGTTTGTGTGGGGGCTGCCCAGGAGCTCTGCTGAGTGGGGTCATTTGGGACCTTCCCCTGCAGCACGGACCGGCCCACCTTGCAGCCAGTCGGTGCGGACCTGGGCTCCCCACAGCGTGTGGGACTTCGTGCTGTGGGCTACCCCGAGAAGACAGGGGTGTCAAGAGCAGACAGCCGGGGTTAGGTGCCAGGCCCTGCCCCTGCTGGCTGTGTGACCTCGGGCAAGTTAGGAACCTGCTCTGTGCACTGAGGTGCCTGGCCTGTAAATGAGGCTTCGGGCAATGGGGGAGCTCTAGAGCGGCCACGTGTGCATCTGTCCCGTGACCGTGTGACCGCGTCAGCAGTGCCCTGGGGGTGAATGCCAGCAGACACAGAAGGCTTGGAACACCTTGGTGGGGTTCTTAGTAAATGTCCAGATGCTTTCCCGTGAGGAATGAAGGCCCAGACCTTGTGGTTTTGCACCGAATCCATTTCTCAGGCTCCCCGGCATGTCGACCGCACGGGAGTCCTTTGCTGAGGACCAGAGAAGTGGGTTCCCCAACTTCATTAGGAAGTGGAGGCCGTTTCTTCCAAGGCTCAGTCTGTGGCCCCTCTGCCCCTGCTGGGTACCCCTCCCTGGGGGCTGAGCGGGGGGTCGGGCAGGAGCTGGGACGTGGGAGCTGGGAGCTGGGAACAGGCGTGGGAAAGCCTGTGCAGCTGCCTGCACTTAGGGTATCGGGGGTGGCTTGCCCTTACCAGGTGGCCTCTCTGGGTGCTCTAGGTCCAGAGAGGGACACCAGGTGGGGGAGGGGCTCCATTTCCTGGCCTCCCCTTCGTGCCTGGAGTGCGCAATCATGGGACAGAGGGAGCTCAGCAGCTGGTTCGGTGGACCCGCTGCAGCCTGGGGACCCGCACACTGTGTCCCACATCTGTGTCCCCTCACAATGGGCTGGGGAGGGCTGTCACTGAGCTCCCCAGCCGTCTGCAGCCAGAGTCCTTGTCGGTTCAGACATGAAAGAAGTTGAAGATGTTGCATGTTATAAATTAAATGTATCCGAGTGGCTCGTGAGAGTGCTCCCTGGCCAGCTCCCGCCGCTCTGCCCCTGCTGTCAGAGCCGGGCACCCCAGGGTCCCGGATCACCCGCCAGCATCCTTCCTTCCCTCCCAGGTTCTGGGAGCTTCTCTCTGCAGTGGGACTCTGCTCTTCCTGGTGGGAGAGCCAGGTGTGGGCTGAAGGTCAAGGGCCTCCCTGGGGCTCCCAGCCCTCCCTAGAGCCCCAACACTGTCCCCTGTATTCTCTCCTTGGAGGCATAGTGGGCAATGGGAGGGTTGGTCAGAGTCTCAATCTGAGAGCTGAACTCCTTTTGGAACTATCTTCCACCCTAGAAAGGAAGCAGGGCCAGAGGCTCTCTGATCTGCCTGAGTCTCAGTTCTATTTCCAGCTGGGCGTGGAGTTGTGGCGGCTCAGGATGGAGGTCCTCATCCTCGTATGACTGCTACCACGCACGAAGACTGTGGGCGGTGCTGAAGTGTACAGAGCCTGGGGCTGATGTGCGGAGCCCGGGGCTGATGTGCAGAACCCTGGGCTGGTGTGCAGAACCCTGGGCTGGTGTGCAGAGCCCTGGGCTGGTGTGCAGAGCCTAGGGCTGATGTGCAGAGCCTAGAGCTGGTGCAAAGCCCAGGGCTGGTGTGCAGAGCCCAGGGCTGATGTGCAGAGCCCAGGGCTGGTGTGCAGAGCCCAGGGCTGATGTGCAGAGCCCAGGGCTGGTGTGCAGAGACTAGGCCTGGTGTGCAGAGCTCGGGGCTGGTGTGCAGAGCCCTGGGCTGGTGTGCAGAGCCTAGGGCTGGTGTGCAGAGCCCGGGGCTGGTGTGCAGAGCCCGGGGCTGGTGTGCAGAGCTAGGGCTGATGTATAGAGCCTAGGGCTGGTGCAAAGCCCAGGGCTGGTGTGCAGAGCCTAGGGCTGATGTGCAGAGCCTGGGGCTGGTGTGCGGAGCCCGGGGCTGGTGTGCAGAACCCTGGGCTGATGTGCAGAGCCGGGGACTGGTGAGTGGAGTCCGGGGCTGGTGTGCAGAGCCTAGGGCTGATGCAAAGCCCAGGGCTGGTGTGCAGAGCCTAGGGCTGGTGTGCAGAGCCCGGGGCTGGTGTGCAGAGCCCAGGGCTGGTGTGCAGAGCTAGGGCTGATGTATAGAGCCTAGGGCTGGTGCAAAGCCCAGGGCTGGTGTGCAGAGCCTAGGGCTGATGTGCAGAGCCTGGGGCTGGTGTGCGGAGCCCGGGGCTGGTGTGCAGAACCCTGGGCTGATGTGCAGAGCCGGGGACTGGTGAGTGGAGTCCGGGGCTGGTGTGCAGAGCCTAGGGCTGATGTTGCAGAACCCTGGGCTGATGTGCAGAGCCTAGGGCGGGTGCTAAGCCCGGGCTGATGTGCAGAGCCTAGGGCGGGTGCTAAGCCCGGGCTGGTGTGCAGAGCCCAGGGCTGGTGTGCAGAACCCTGGGCTGGTGTGCTAAGCCCGGGCTGGTGTGCAGAGCCCGGGCGGTGTGCAGAGCCTAGGGCGGTTGCAGAGCCCGGGCTGGTGTGCAGAGCCTAGGGCGGGTGAGCGGAGTCCGGGGCTGGTGTGGGGAGCCCCAACCTTCCGCAGTTTCAGATTCATGCAGCAGTAGCACGGCCTAAGCAGGGGTGAGGGGTGCCCTTGGGCTGAGGGGTCCCACCCCGCCCAGCCCTGTACGTGAGGGATGGACTCAGACACTTTCCCCAGACACAGCCTGGGAGGAAGGAAGCGTGAAAGTGCGGGGAGTCTGGGGGCTGGAAGAGAGACCCTGCCTTCTCGACCCTCCCTCACAAGCCCCCAGCCCCCACTGGATCTTTTAGAATTCATCAGGTTCCCTGCACTTTAAAATGCTCAGAGGAAAGAATGGGTTTTAAATTAGTGAAGCCTTTTTACAGGGGACATTTGTCAAGGATACTCTTTAATTGCAAATAAAAGAATAAGAAAAAAACCCTCTGAAATCCAATTGGTGGAGGGGGCTCTGACTGTCCTGGCCCACAGCAGGGGAAGGGCAGAGCGAACGGGTGGTCCTGGCCCAGTTTCCTCCTCCGCTCAGTACCCATCCCTCCAGCAGCCTGAGCTCCTCCCCTCCACTGGCCGGGTCTGGCCCCCAGTCTCCCATGGGGACCCAGGGCTGTCCTCGCCCAGCCCAAGGCTGCATCCTTAGGAGCAGAGTGCCCAGAAGATGGGAGGACAGTCCTGTTGGTAGGAGGGTGAGCTCAGAGGAAGGAAGCAGGGGGCTGGGGACTCCCTGTGCCCAGCTGGGAGGAGAGAGCCCCCGGGAGGGTGTGGGGTCCCACCACCAGAGCTGTACAAGCCGGGTTCAGTTTCCCTGGCAGGGAGGCAGGTCAGTGGGGTCTGGGGCAGGCCCAGGCAGGCAGGAGGAGGAAGACCTGTGTGTGAAGGCTGACTCCAGTCCCGGGAGGCTCTGCACCAACGAAGCGGAGGTTCGGTCTCAGAGTGTTTTTTGCAGAGCCTGCGACAGAGATAATAACACCTCTTAAAACGTGGTAATTAAAATCCTCTCTGCACACAGCCATAAATCCACGAAGCCCAACTTCCTTGTAAAAATGACCTTGTAAGATGATGTTTTCCAGCCGAAGGTTTTATCAATAGCTCCCTCAGACAGCCCCAGACAGGCGGCGCACACCTCCCTCCGCTCCCCGCCCCGCTGCCCCCAGGCCTGCTGTCCTTCTCGACGCTGGATGACTCCCACCCTTCCCAGCCCCTCCTCTGAGCCTCCAGGTCTGGCTGGGGCTCCCATGCCCACCAGTGACCCAGAAAGGAGGCTGCGGGTCACTGCTGCTCATCCTCTCCTGTTTCGGGAGGTGGGAAGTGTGTCCCACCTGTGGCTGAGAAGCAGTGGCGTGTGACCATCCTCCCTGGTGATGACGGGAGCAACGGCCTCCAATGTCAGCAGGAAGGGGAAGGGATGCGTCTCTTTCCATCAGTGCCTGTGGCAGTGGTGGTTTCTTCCTCGCGGGCAGGGCCTTGGCTCCTAACCACCTGCCTGGCAGGACCATGGGAATGCCCATGTTACAGATGGGGGAACCGAGGCTTGTCAAGGCTTATGGACACACTGGATCACACGGGTGGTCCGTGGAGGAGTGGGGACTTGCACCCGGGAGTCCAGCTTGGATGTGAGCAGATGCAGACGGCGGGTAAAGTCTCCCCAAGGTGCCACACGCATCGAGCAGCATCGAGGAGGGCGGGTGACCTGCTTCCTGGCTGCCTGGAGCTCCCCACCTCGTGCACACAAGGTCAGAGCTGGGTGCCTACCCACTGTGCACCCCAAGGTCAGAGCTGGGTGCCTGCCCCCCATACACCCCAAGGTCAGAGCTGGGTGTCTGTTTCCCACTCTGAGTGTGGGGGGTGGGATGAGGCACCACAACCACTGTTGTGTCCCTCGGGGTTCCTCTGCTGCACCCCTAAATCCTGTCCATCCCCTCCCATAGTCTTCCTTTAAAACGTTTTACTTCAAGTTTGTGCACCCTCCAATGCACCTGTTTCAAGTGTGTGGTTCAGTGGTTTGTCGTGTAGTCCCAGATGCCCCCATACCCATGGGTTTGGACCCCTTTCATCACCCCACAGGGGACTCTCCCCACTCCCCTGCCCAGCCCCTGCCCCCACCAATCCGCCATTGGTCTGGATGGATTTGCCTGGCCTGGGCCTTTCCTGTGAACGGAGTCATGACTACGTGGTCCTTTGTGTGTGGCCTCTCCCACCGAGCTCATGCTCGAGTCTGCGCTGCGGCGTGGGGCAGTGCGTCATCATTTCGTGATCTCCCCCGCGCAGATGGCCCGCACGGTACTTCTCCCCCCTCCACCCCGTCCGTGACCTGAGGGTCGTCCCCACGCAGGGGCGCCTGTGATCACGGCAGCCGACTCGCCCTGTACGCCCCGATCCTGTGGACGCCTCAACGTGGAACCACGGGGGTGCGGGTCTGCCTGGCTCCTGGGCCAGAACCCTGTCCTGACGCCCGGGGAGCGCTCTGCACCCGGAGGCCGTGTGCCAAGCCCCCCAAATGGGCTCCACATGCCTGCCCTCGGTGGGGGGCCGGGGTTCCCAGAGGTGGGGCAGCCGCGCCGGAGGCCACGTGTCTGGGAAGCGTTCGTCTCCTCACCCTCTGCACGTTCCGCACCTCGAGAAAGCGCACGGGACCTTCCGAGTGGATGGAGAAAGCACGAGGGTTTAACGTGCTACAGGAACATAATTGTATTTTATTGCTCATTACATTTCCAGTTAATTACATAGTAACCAGGGTTGTGCTTTATGATACTACAGCGAAATCAGCAGGTGTGCTCCCTGGTCTCGAGCAGGCTGCCAGCCCACGCGCCGTGGGTTCGTCCCACCAGACATCGGGACCCTGGTCTCTGGCCTGGAGGCTCCTTTGTCTTCCTCAGGACGGGCCCTGGCTCTGGCTCTGGGTCTGGGTCTGGGGTGGGGGTGGGGGTGCGCAGAGCTGGGGCCCAGCCTCTACTTCCTCCCGCCTTCCTTGCTACTGGAAGTTTCCACCTGCCCTGCCCCTCCCCCAGCTGTGCTCGCCTGGCACGGACCCCCACTCTGGGCCCTCCTGTGGGGTCTTGCCCAGATGGGCCAGCTGGGCCCAACTCTGATGCCTGCTGGGACACAGGGCTCTGCTCGGGCCCACAGCTGGACCAAGGAGGTGGATGCAGAGCAGGGTCGGCTGAGGGAGGACGGGCTCCGGGGCTCACCCCCGAGCTCCGAAAGCATCATAGCACCGTACGAGGGCGGCCCACTCAACCCCTGGGGTCCCTGCAGCAGGTGGGCCACCTGCTCCCGCGTCCCAGGGGTAGCCCAGAGGCGCACGTAGACCGAGGCAGAGAACACCCCGTGATTCATCCCGGGGCACTAATCAGCAAGGCCGGCAGGATGCACTTCCAAGGACGTGGCTTTGCGTCTCACTGCAGCGAGGGACCAGTCAGAGGGAGCTGGGCACACGGCCTCCATCTGGAAACCCAGCAGCCGTGGGTCCTGTGCAGCCGCCCACGCGGGATGGGACAGGGCTCGGCCGGAAGCAAGCAGATGCACGACGTCCCACTTCTGCAACGCACACAAATGCGTCCTGCTGCCGCGCCTGGAAGGTCCCTCTCTGACCCACCCTGCCTGGGAGGCTGGTGCCCGCGGGCTCCAGACCTCTAGGTGCCCGGAGTTCAGCCCATGGGAGGCCCTGGGCCGGTCTACAGGGTGGAGAGGCTGGAGGGAGGGAGCGAGGGCTGGGGTATGCCCGCCGCTGCCCTCTGCCTGACTTAGGATGGTGTGTGGGGACAGTGACAGCTGTAGCTGGTGCAGGGGTCCCTTCCCTGGGCTGCGATGCCCCCTCACCCCTGCTCCTCTCCCAAGAATGATCTCATCTGCTCCCTTCAGTTACCCTGCATGGACTGCTGTCTTCTGTGGGGACCCTGACCGACAGGCCCCCGTGTGCACACGAGTGCCGAGTGTGCGTGATTGTGTGCGAGTGTGTGCGATGCGGAGTGTCACACGGTTCCCTGAGGGCCTGGAGGAGTCTTGGGGGCCCTTCCTGGGGTTCCAGGCCATGCGGGGGGAGAGACAGAATCTTCACTGAGCAGACAAAGCTCTAGGCGTCTTGTGCCTTCTGGAGCCTGGGACGTCCACACTGCATGGAACAGCTTCTCCTGCCTGGAACCTGCCTCCTGAGGCCCTGCCATGGGCGGTCGGGACCCCCCAGAATTCCTGCGCGGGGTCCCCAGCTGGCTCCCGGTCGCTCACAGTCCTCCACGGGCAGCAGGTCCAGGAAGGAGCTCTGCCCTGTCACCTGGCAAGTGTCGGCCGACTCAGCATCTCTGTCTTGTCGTACAACAGAGTGTTTAAATTTTGGTTTTTTTGATGATTTCAATAGGGAGCTTTAAAAACGTCTCCAGAAGCAGTTCCACGAGAGAGACCAGAACCAGGAGTGCTTGTGGATGCATGTCCTGGCTTTGACCTTCACCCACGTGAGGCCAAGCTTGTTTACGTGCACACTTGACCCCCGGCCTCCCCAGCCCCCACTGAAAGCAAACTCTTTCACATTTAAGTTCCCCAGAACGTACTGCCAAGCGATCTGGAGCCTTCTAATGTACGGGCTCAGCACCATTTTCGCACTAAACGCAGTGACAGTGTTTTCTTACCGCTGAGCATTCGGAAGATGTTTGTCGTCGTTTCGCTGGAACAGGACCCAGGGCAGTCTGCACCGAGTGTCTGGGGGTGCGCTGCTGTGCCTTCTTGTGTCCGTGAGTCCCCCACGCCTCTTTTATCGGCCGTTCACCGCTGAAGGGACGAGCCGCCCGCCCCTGCGGAAGCCCCGGCGCCCTGCATGTGGGGGTCGCATCCCTCGGGTGCGGTGTGTCCTGCTCCCCAGCGCCTGCGTCTCCTGCGTCTCCCTGGAGGCCGGGTCAGGTTCCGGCTCGGGCTCGGTGTCCGACAGGACGTTTCCCGCGCACGCCGGGCTCCCCGGGGTCTCACTGGGCGGCACGCACGACTGCCTGACTCACTGGACAGGACATCGGGGTTGACCAGCGGGTCCAGGGCACCAGCCTGGCCCACTCTTTGCACGGCTTCCCATCAGCTTCCCACCGGGGGGTTGTGCGGCCCCCAAATGGGCAGCTGCTCGCCGTGCGCGGCAACACGCCGGCGTTCTCCCGGGACCGAGATCTTCAGCAGCTGTTCACCGACCTCGACTCGCCGTTCCTGCAGAAAGGCAGACTCAGGATGCGATTTGGCACTTCTCACGGGAACGAGAAGGCGCCTTAGGGACCCCCAGAACAGCCAGGAGCTCTTCCTTTCATTTGGCGGGCTGATGGTGCCTTTGAATTTGGCCTCAGCTCGTTGCCGGCATACAGGGTGGGTGTGCAGGTAGGAGTACAGGTGCAGATTTTGTCGGCGTGCAAATGATCCCATCTGTGGCCAGAGGGAGGCCGCTCCAGCTGCCCCGGACTCCCAGCACGCTCTGTCACGTGGAGGGCGCCTGGCTTCCCCGGATGACGATACGTTCCAGAATCATCTTGTGCATTTCCTGCTGGAGACCCCCGACTGGCTGTTTCTCCCTGGAGCTCCGGTTCCTTTCGGTGGGAAATGGTAGCTCATGATCACAGTCAGAGCTGGAGGTCCGTCGTCGCTACTGGGCCAGGCACGGCCTCTAAGTTTGTCTCTGGCTGAGGCTGGGAAATGCGTATTATTTTTTGTGAGGCAAATACATCACGAGTTCCTACAATATTTCCGATTTAAGTGTAAGATTGCAGTGTTTTCGTGTGACTTCTCTGATCTTATGTCTGTCCCTCGCTCCTCTTGCACGGACGATCTCGGCTCCCAGCGGCATCCCCGTGATCACCTGTTCGCTTTGCCTCGCCGTGCATGAGCCGCACGACCAGAACGTTCTATGCTCGATTCCCCTGGGGCACATATGTTTGGCTATGCCTCCGCCATAGTGGGTTAGCCTGTGTGTGCACGACGTGCTTCGAAGAAGACTTGATGGGACGACGTGGTATCACTTCCGAGGCAAGACCTCAGGGGGCTTGGAGTCTGTTTCTTTCTTTCTTGCTCCGGGGACCGCCACGCTACAAAAAAGCCTCGAATGAGAAACCAAGTGGCTGTTCTGGCCACTCGAGGTAAGCGTGGCACCCAGCCCACCCACCCGCCGAGGTCTGTGGGGGTGGTCCAGCACTGGCCCACGGCGTTGCGAGAACTTGTTGTTTCCTGAGGCTGCTGCGTTTTGGGGTGGTTTGTTATGTTGCAGGACAGAGAGGATGGGACCCGGGACCTGGAACGTGACGTTGGCTTTCGGGTGCGTAAAGGCTGGGAAGCTGGAGAAAGAGTGGCCCTTGCCACTTAGGTATAAATGACAAACAGTTGCCTATGGTAGCTTGAAAGATACACGTCGTTCCTAATGCACTTGTGGCAGGGGCCGAAGGGGACGCTAGACAGCGTGTAGAAAGTGCCAGGTGGCTTCTAGCCGCATATGATGAGGTCGGAAAGAGAGGCGAGTTCAGGAAGGCCCTGCTCAACCCGTAAGCAGAATTTAAGAACAGAAGCCCAGGGTGTGCTCGGTGAGAAAATGAAACTGTCCCTCCTACCCTGCCTCTCCACCCGGTGGAAGTACCGAGTGAGATGAGTCCTGGACCCAAAGATCAAATCGAGCCTGGAGGCACCCTGTCAGGCAGACAGGAGGGATTTTAGGAGCCCTAAGGGATTCGTCATCCTCAACAGCCCCAGGCATCCCCCAGGATAGAAGAGAAATGGATTACGGGCACGGTTTCGGGATACGGAGTAAGCCTCGATTCGATGCATAGGAAATCTTCCGTGTCATAAAGAGAGTTGTATTGGTGACGGCGTCTCCAGCTTGGACTGAAGAAGGTAACTCCAAGTGGACAGAGGCGTCAGGAAGTCACTCCAGTACAAATAAGGGCCACGTGGCGAGCCCAGGTCCAGCCACTGTGTGACCCGCAGAACCGGGAGAACAGCAGGTCGTTGCTGTAAAGCCGGGGGTAGCTTGCTCTCCCACAGCCGGTGGCTGACGGGTCTGTCCCCGCGTGATCCAAGTAGCCGCCAGCTTCAGAGCCGCGCCACTCACGCTGTCTGCACTCGGATTCCCAAAAGCAGTTTAAAATCCTTCTATTGTTGTTTTTGTCCTTAGCATGTGTCCCTCCAGGGACATCAAGCCAACGTTTTTAAAGCCTCGTGAAGCCGCTCTTCGCATGGCGAAGCCACTGACTTGAAACACGGGCTTATTTGCTTCACTTTGACTTTGCAGATGTTGCTTTTTTATTATGATTTAATGTTTCTGCATCTAGTTGCTTTATTGAATTTTTTTAAATTAATGGACTTTTTAAAAAAGAGCGGATTTTGGCTTACAAGAAACTGACCAGGAAAGTACAGAGGCTTCCCGTGGGCCCCACTCTGTCTCCTCTCTTGTGAGCACCGGTGTTAGTGTGGTTCGCCTGTCAGCACCCAGGCACCCACGCTGACACGTCGCTATCACCCCGGGCTCCTGTGGTGTGTGCGCTCCGTGGGTTTAGACAAATGTGCAGTGGAACCCACCCGCCCGTATAGTGTGACACAGCAGAGCGTCCCTGCCCTGGAAACCCTCGGCGTGCGCCCATCCTCCCTCCTTCCCTCTCGCAGCCCTTGGAACTGCTCGCCTCTCCACGGTCTCTTCAGTTTTGCCTTTTCCGGAACGTCTTACCCTCAGAATCACACGGTCTTCCTACGAAGTCTGGATTGGCTTCTCTCCCCTTGTAATAATCATATTTGCTTTTCCTCCACGACGTTCTGTGGCTCAATGGCTCATTTCTTCTTTTTTTTTTTAATTTTTAAAAAGATTTTTATTTATTTCCTTGAGAGAGAGCAAGAGATGAAGAATGAAAGAGCTCAGAGGGAGAAGCAGATTCCCTACCAAGTGGGGTGCCCGACGCGGGGCTCGATCCCAGGACCCCGAGATCATGACCTGAGCCGAAGGCAGACGCCTCACCCACTGAGCCACCAGGCGCCCCTGGCTCATTTCTTCTTGGTGCTGAGCAGCGTTCCTCTGGACGGACCGCAGTGCGCTTGCTCACTCCCCTGCTGAAGGACATCTTGGTGGCTGCCAAGATCTGGTGATTACGGATAAAGCTGCTATAAACACGCACGCGCGGGTTTGTGTCGACGGAGCTTTTCAGCAACTTCGGGTGAGCGCCAGGGAGCGCGATTCCTGGGTCACACGGTGACAATATGACTAGGTTTGCACGAAACCCCAGGCCGCCTTCCACAGTGGCTGTACCATCTTGCAGTCCCCCAGCGGGACTGAGTGTCCCTGTCCCTCCACACGGTCGCCGACATCCGGCGCGGGCGGGGTCTGCCCCTGGGCCACTCGAACAGGGGTGCCGCCGTATTTCGCTGCTTGAATGTGCGATCCCGGATGACGTCTCGCTGCGCGTCTTCCCACGTCAGGCTGAGCTCAGCGGCCATGTGCGTATCTGCTCCCACGTGTCCATTTGCGTTTTTAGCTCCTGTTCTTTCTTTTCTTACTACTAGGTTTTAGATGTTTTATAAATTTTGGATCTCGGCCTTCGGTCAGATACGTGTTTTGTGAAGACCTTTCTCCCAGTTTGTGACTCGTCTTTTCTTCCTCTAAGCAGAAATTTTATGATTTCGTTTTGTTTTACTGTTACTTGAAGCAGTTACACGATTCTGAAGTTGAAACGGGGAAGCAGACCACGTTCAGGCCAGGTGGGTCTCCGTCCCCTTCTTGTCCACGGTTTTCATCTGTTTTTAAACAGAAGGTGACGCAGCTCCTCGCCTCGCTCCTCACATCACGGCTGAGAGCCCAGGTCCCGGTCCCATGTGCGTCCCCGTGGGTGCTCGGGGCGTGCGGCTCGCTCCTGGGCACCGTCCTGTCTGCTCAGCCGCTCAGGCTCGTCGCGCGGCGCGCACGGGGATCCCAGAAACTGCTGTCACTGCAAGTCCACGACTGCAAGTCCCACGTGCCTTCTTGGGTTTGCCAGGGACATGTCTGCCATGGCCTTCGGGTGGGCGCCGGGCAGGCAGGGGAAACGCACCTGCGGCTTCCGTCCATCTCCCAGGAAGGGAGCTGGACCCGCCATGTGGGAGGGGGCCCTTCCTCATAGCCCCACCCGCAGACTGTGCCGGTCCTGGACTCTGCCCAGCTATGGGTGGGAAACGCTGCTGTCGTGGGGGCGGGGGAGCCTCCTCACAGGCCGCGGGCCGTTTGCCTTCTTGGCCCTGAACCGGACCTCTGATCTCTGACACAGCAGATGTTTAAACCTGAAGGTGAGAGGAAGGTGAGCAAGCCCCCAGCCCAACACGCCGCTTCGGGCTAGGCACCCTCCGCTCTGAGGGCCTGCGAGGGGAGCTGGAGGAGCAGAGCCCAGAGGTGCGGGGGTGGGTCCTTCTGGGAGGGGTTCATGGAATGAGAGAGAAAATAAATAAGGCCATCGAAGGCCCAGTGGGAAGCAGGGAGAGTAGGAGGGATGTGTTCCCCAGCCCCCTAGCCCCTCTCCTAGGCACGGAGCCCACGTGTGGAGCCCCCGTTCAGCACATAGCCGACCTGGGTTTGCTGGGGTCAGGCCGAGGCCAGAAGGGGTTTGTTCAGAGAAATTTCCAGCTGTGCAGATGGGCGCCTGCAGGTGACAAGGCAAGGGACCCTGCCTGAGTGGTTGGGATCTGTGGGAGGAGAATCAGGACACAGGAGATTTATTTTTGGAGCAGTGGGTGGGAGGCCGGGGGGCGAGGACACTGCCCTCGGTAGGAGGAGAGGTGGTGGTGTAAGGCTGGGCGGTGCTGGGGCTAGTGTAAGCTTGCGGGGTCCTTGGGGAGGGCGGTCTCCGCTCTTGTGCTCGTGGAGGGGTCTCTGATGAGAGACGTGGGCTGACTTGGCCACTGGAGCGGTTGGGAAGAGGGGGTTTTGCGTAGGCTCCCCGAGTGGGAGCAGCTCTGCTTCTGCAAGGTTGTGCAGGTGGTTATTGTAGCTGGGGAGGGCTGGGAGGACTGGGGAGAGACGGGGAGGGACAGGAGTGGGGATGCAGGAGGGACGGGGAGTGTCAGGGGAGGGACATGAGAGGGTCAGGGGAGGGATGGGGAGGGTCAGTAGTGGGACAGAGGAGGGACAAGGGAAGGACAGGGGAGGGTCAGAGTGGGGATAAGGGAGGGACAGGGAGGATCAGGGGAGGGACATGAGAGGGTCAGGGGAGGGATAGGGGAGGGACAATGGAGGGACAGGGAGGAACAGGGTAGGGACAGGAGAGAGACAGGGGAGGGTCAAGGGAAGGGTCAGGGGAGGGGTGGGGAGGGTCAGGGTGGGACAGGGAGAGGGACAGGGGAGGGGGGGGGGGGGGGTGTGTGGTCTCGGCTTTACAGCCTGGCTGCCCTCCCAGGTCCAGGCAGGGGAAACAGGGCATTGAGCTGAGGTCCTGGTGGGAAGGGAGAGGGGATGGGAGACTGAGCTGACAGGTCTCATGGAGGAGCGGACAGGGGGACAGACAGAGTCTAGCTGCTCCTCCAGCGGGGGCCTGTAGACCGTGTGCAGCTGGCGCCATCAGACCAGCGGGGAAGCCCCAGGAGAGCAAGCCGTGGGGTCCGGGGGAGGCACTCACGGTCCACAAAGCTGCTGGGGAAACATGCGGGCGCCGCTGATGTGGAGAACTGCGCGGAGGCCCAGGTCTGGGGCTCGGCAGAGGCCGGTGCCATCAGCCCTTGGGTCAAATTAAGCCTGAGGCCCCAACGCACCCACCTGGGGGTTGGCAGCCAGGGAGGGGGGTGGCAGCTGTGGCTTCCATGGGACATGCCCCATCGCAGACCGGTGATACGTTACCTGGGCTGGTGATGCCAGGAAAGAGGGAGCCCACTGGAGGCCCGGCGTGTCTGGGGGTCCTCGGCCTGCACCACCCTCTCTCCCAGCTGCTGTCAAGAGTCTCCTGGTTCTGGAAACCAGCGAGCAAGACCACACCCCTGAGGTCTCCGCTCTCCCCGTGTCTGTACCCTCTCCTTACTATCCCCCCTCTTGCACCCTGCCCAGGCCCACGTGGGCCCCAGACCTCTCTGCCTCCGGGCAGTGCCCTCGCCCTGACTCCTCACCCCACTGCCCGGGCAGACGTCTCTGTCAGCTCCCGTTATTCTTCGAGTCCCGGTGAGCAACTTCCCACATGTGGCATGGCCTGCGGTGGGGCAAGTCCCTCCCATTCTGGGCTCTGTGCATTTCACCTGTACCTGCGGGCCTGCACAGGTGAGCTCGGGGGCCTGCTTCTGCAGCAAGCCCAGGGTGTCCCAGGTGCACAGCCTGCGGCGGTGGGGGCCTCCTCGTAGAGGAGAGAAGCTGGCAGGGGTCCAGCCTGCCCAAGGATCAGTGCTCATCGGAGTGGTGGCTCATGTTGTCAGAGCCTCATGTTGGCAGAGACTCAGGTGTCAGAGCCTTGGCGTGGCAGACCCCTTGCAGGGGTCTCATCTGATGATCCACGAGAGCTGGACCCCCGAGGGAGCAGGTGGTCAGCCTGTGAAGTCCTCTGGATAACGCAAGGCTGCCGGGAGCACCAGAGAGAACGTTCCGGGGGCTGCTTTTCCAGCAGGAGTGTTGACAAGCAGGCTCCCCACTGGTAACACCTCTTTCTACTGCCTGGACCTGAACGGTGGGATGGGTGGGGCACCCCTCGCAGGCCTCCTCAGCCTGTGGCCAAGCTGAGACCCTGACCTGCCAAGCTCCTACCGCCCCTGCAGGAAGAGCCCCTTCCTCTCTGTTCAAACGTGAGCGTCTGGCTGGGGCCTCAGACGCGCTTGTGTGGAGGCTGGGACGCCCTGGAACAGTGCAGCCAAGTAGTCTGTCTTCCCGGAGGGAGCGTGGTGCCCTTTTCCCCCCACGGCAGGGTCTGGAGCCTGCGGGAGGTCTCTGATTCCCGTGCCCTCTTTCCCACCTGAGCTCTGGGGGAATGGATGCGTCATATGAAACCGGTGTAGCGGAGGCCAGCCTGGAGGGGGTGAGGGTCTATAGATGCTGAAGCCCCCATAAGGGCACTGACCCTCCCAGTGCGGACACTGCTGGGCAGACATTCCTCCCTGGGGCAGCTCGCCCCGCCAAGGAACAGTGTAACCCCACAAAGTCTTCTCAGGGGCCCCCCTGCTGCCTTCCCGGGACACCAAGGAAACATTCAGAATGGGGAGGAAAGGTTCCCGACGCTGCCAACCCGGGAATCAGGTGACCCCCGCTTCCTTCCTGATTGACCTTTGACCTTGTCTGGGTCTCATGACCTCACTGTGCCTCTGTTCGTCCGTGTCATTGCCTCTGCCAGCCCCAAGCTTCTCATGGCAGGGACAAGGCTGAGACAGAGCGGCTGCCTTTTCTGGGGGAGGACGTCAGGCAGGCCCAGATAGGGACTATGCGTCGAGCTATGATGTCTGTTGGGGCGCTGCAGGGGTCCAGCCTGCCCACCAGGAAGGGGTGGGACAGCCTGTGCGTGATGGGCAGCTCGACAGCCTCAGATGCTGGGTTCTTTCTGTCGGCCAAGCCCCTTTGGTCTCCTCTGTCAGGTCCCCTCTCCCCGCATGGCCTCCCTAGCGGGGAGCACGCTTTGTACAAGGCGGAGACATTGCCCGTCTTCTTAGAGTCTAGCCCCGGAACCAGCCAAACATGATTTCTGCCATGTGCCCTGGGTCAGAGCCAGCCCCAGGGCCAGCTCAGACCCAAGGCCAGGGGGACATAAACGCGGCTTCCCGGGGGGCAGGAACAGGGTCTTGCGGCCATCCTGAGCGCACCACAGAGTCAGCACCTTGGGAGCGGGACCCAGTGCCCGGCATACAGCCGGTGCTCAGACACCAGCCCTGGGCAGGACTGAGCTGCCCGTCCCACGTCTGTCCCACGTCTGTCCCATGCCTGTCCCGCGGGTGGCATGTGAGCTGGCCAGAAGTTAGAGCAGAGCTAACGAAGAAGGCCTCAGTGGCCTCCTCTTGATGGCCGCCAGCCTGGGCTGAGCCTGGACCCCCAGAGCCGCCTCCAGGACCCCGTATCCAGGGGGGCTCAGCAGGTGTGTGCAGAGAGGCCCGCAGGGGGTGTGGCTGCATCTTAGGGGCTGAAGAGGGAGTGGGGAAGAGGAGGGAGGCACCCCCGATCCTGCGATCCCCTGGTGCCCCCTTCACCGCCCTTCCCGGGGCCCAGCTTCCCCGTGGAAGACCCCAGAGTCCAGGGAGCTGGGGCCAGGTTGCACCCGATTAAAGGTCGGCTGGTGCCCCTGCTGGCCGCCGGGCTGTCCCTGTTTCACGGGACAGACGTGCGGTCCAGGGACTGATGCTGATGGAGACCTGACCTCACGCTTTCCACGTGCCGGGAGCTTCCTTTTGTCTTTAAATCGTTAACAGCTTAGATGTATTTACGAGAGAAAATTCAAAGAAAAATATGTTTAAAATTCGGGGCTTCCCCTTGGTTTCCAGCGATGGCCCCGTGCTTGCAGGATGGCCGGCCAGAGGGATTGCTGTGACATCCCTTTGGCTCCGGTAAGAGCCACTGGGAATTTTTCTTTTGGCTTTAAAGGGAGATGAATTAGATGGGGGTATTTTCGTTCTCTTTCTGAAGCAAAGCACTTCGAAGGCAGCGTCTCACGCTCGGGGAGGAAACACTACGGAGGAGCGAAATGCTTCAGCGTCTCCTTTGAAGGAATCTGAAGGCGCAGGTTGTCTGTACCCCGCAGGTTTTCTGTTCCGGGGATGTTAAACTCCTCCAGCCACCTTGTTAGGACGATAATGAATCAGGGCTAGCGATTGGACAGATTTTACACTTCGTTCAAAAACATGAGGCTGTATTTCACGCCTCCTTGAACCTCTCCCAGGGCAAGCGGCCGAGCGAGCGGAGACCTGGGGCTGCACGCGGCCACCCGACCTGCCTGGCGGGCGCCTGGGGCCTGGCCGTGCCCCGCAGAGGCCGCCTGTCTCTCCAGGGCTGGCCTCACCCTTGGGCAGGGGGACTACTCGGGGGGCTCCTTAGGCAGCGCCTTCTCCTGCCCGCCGGCGGCCGCCCGGAGGACAGGCCCGGGTCAGCCACCAGATCCGCTGCCGGCGACCCCATTATCTCCCCCGCGAACGGCTACGTCTCGGCGCGGCCAGGCAGAGCCCGGCTGCCGTGTAATTGGACCATTCAAAAGTAAATTATCTGCAGCTGGAAACAAGACACTGCCTTTTAACTCGGGCATTATAAGGTCAGGACTTGAGACATCATGGGGAAAAGCATTTATTGAAAAGCGATGGGAAAATGAAATTTAAAATTCAAAGCCACCGTGAGCGGCGAGGGTGGCGGGCGGCCCCAGGAGCCGGGTCAGGGGACTTATTTGCATCTTTATTTTGCTGACGCCGGAGAGCACTGCGTGAAGTGACTCTAATATCAATCTGATGAAAAAATAAATCTTGGAACAAAAGCTGCTCAGTGTTCATGGAGACGGGGCAGCAGAGGACGGAGCCTTGTGGCCGAATCTGGTGCAGAGGAGGGACGCGGGGCTGCGCTCCGGTTGCCCGGTGGCACTGGGTGCTGGCACAGCCTGGATGACTCAGTTTCCCCAACTCTGTTCCTCCCCCCTGTGTGGGCCATCTAATCCCCGCACCACCCCGTGGCCCCTGGCACACATGCGTGGCCCCAGCTCCTGTCTTCCCCACAGCACTCGTCTGTCCCCGCTCTTTCCCTGTGCTCAGGAGGTCCCCCAGCCCCCTGTCCCTCCCATGTCCTCCAAGACCTTGCTGTGGGCGTTTCATGTGGCACTCTGGGCACTTCCGGGAGCCTCTCCCAGAGAGCCCTGCCTCATGCACACAGTCCTGGATACTTACCCAGGGTTTCTCCATGGGGTACTTTGAGGGCTGGAGGACCGTTTCCCATACCAGAAAATGGACTCAGAGTCTTAAAGGGATTTGCCCCACATTAGCCAGCCAGTTGGTGTGTTGATGAGAGCCCAGTGCCCCGCTCCCCCTAGGGTCCCCCAGCTCACGGCATGCAGCCCGGGGCTCTCACATGCCTGGTTTCTCTTCCCTTTCTCCACACAGAGCCCTCCTTGTGCCTGGAGCCAAGGCGAGCCCAGCTCAGGCCAGGGCACACTGGGGCAGGAAATGCCCTGTGGGGAGACATCTAGGTCCCATCCCTGCAGAAGGGAAGACTGAGGCCCTGGGACGGGCAGGTGGCCGGAGGGGCAGGTGCACAGGAGGGGCAGGTGCACAGGAGGGGCAGGTGGCCGGAGCACACGTGTTGCCGGAGCCGCTCCCACCTCCGCCTTGCTCCACCCTCTGTCCACCGTCTGCACCAAACTTCTCTTCTCCCAGGCCAGTCCCCCAGGCTCCCTGCTCCCAGCCAGAAGAAGCCGTGTGCTGTGAGCCTTGTCCCCTGCTCTGGGCCCTGAGGAATGAGGAGCTTAGACTAGGGTCAACCAGAGACTGTGTCTGCGGGGAACCTGAGGCCAGAACCAGACAAGCTCTGGGTGTTGGGTGACCTTCCAGCCAGATGTCAGGTCCACAGAAGAGACACATGTTACACGCCGACCAGCGTCCCAGTGATGTCCTGATGCCCACTTCCTTCATCGAGACCCTGGACTTCTGGAACATGGAAGAAAAGGATCTGTATGGAGAGGAGCAGAGGAGCAGAGAGCGTTGTCCACACACAACCCAGGACACACAGCGTGCAGCGCCAAGCAAGCCATGTACTGTCCACGAGGCTTGGCTTCCCCCTCTACTGACGGAGGGATGTGTACTCTCCTCACAGGGCTTCTCCGAAGACTGAATAGCCAATCGATGCAGAGGACCTGGCTGAGGGAGGGAGTCAAATAGAAGCCCTTAGTTGTTCTGCTTTGATTCTAGAAAATTTTCTGCTGTATCCCACTTTAATACCAAATTAGGATATCCCAGAAAATCCAAATAATCTTGAATTCATGTGATATAGGTATGTTTCTCTTTATATTTGTGAAGTCCCAAAGGGTCAGTCCAGGATTATTGTCATGCACCCCTTGTCAGGAATCCCAGATTCTTCTGCCTTGTTACTCCACTGTGTTTGACTTACTCCGGAGGTCATGGCATGGCTCAAGATGGCTGCGGACGCTCCAGCCATTGCTCCACATTCCAGCCAACCCACAGGAAGGAAGAAGTGACAAAGAAGGGCACATCACCCCCTTCCCCAAAAGAGCGCTTCCTAGGAGCCACATCTCACTACAAGGGGAACTTGGCTGGACAGCTTCGCAAATGGGACTAGGAAAAGCAGCCTCCATTCCTGGCGGCCATGTGTTCAGCTGAAAATTGGGGAGCACAGATCTTGGGGGCAACTAAGGATCTACGCATGCCCTAGAATCATACTCCTGAGAAAAAAATATTTTTAAGACCTAGGATGAATAGAAGTAGAAAAATTTGTCAACAACAGAGCCTCCTTCGGGAGGAAGGAAAGCGACCCAGGAGGAAGTCCCGAAACAAGAGAAGGAACGGCCTCAAGCGTGTGGGCAAACACACAGGAGCGCGGGCGGCGCAGAGCAGAGGTCGTACCAGTCGCTTGGGGGCTGAAGAGACAACGTGAAACTGGGGAGGTGGGCGGCGGGGGTTACAGCCGCTCGGTCCTGGGCCAGGGGCGGGCAGAGTACAATGCCCGCTGGCTCTGCTGCTGTCTTGCCAGTCACTTTACGTCCCTTAACATTTTATTTCTTCTACGGATGTGTCTAAAGTGCATGTATAGTTTTCAAAGAATAGGAACGAAACAACAATAATAACAATGATGAGAACTTCCGCGGAGCCGCCGCTCAGATTAAGCAATAGGATTTATTTGTATCACAAAATAAGCTTGTAAGCACGGGTTGCTGGTTTCCAGTCACGCTCTTTTCCCCGCTCGCCGACGCCCCCCACCTGCCCGGTCACGCAAACCTGCACTTACGTTCATCCTTCCCTTGCACTCCTTTATCATTGTACCGCTTCTGTTTGTAGCGCCAGATAACATACTCGTTAGTTTTAGCTGCTTTTTAGGCTGCATGTGAATCGAGTCTTCCTTCAGACACGATGCCCGTGTCTTGCTTCTGTTCTACGGAACGTGCATGAGATCTACCCGCTTTCATGCGTGCGGCGTCCTTCGTTACTCTGTACTGCTGTTTGGCACTCCGTGGTGCGAGTACATCACAATTCGTTTATCAGTTCTATTGTTGATGAACATTTGTGTTGTCTCCAGGCTTTTTACTATCACAATGCCGCTGCGAGCACGCCGGGATAGACGTCCAGGTGCACACGTGTGAGCCTGTCTGGGGGTGAGCCCGCTGGAGAGCCGTGACTGGGGTGCTGGGGTGGCTGAGTCACGGAGCCCCTCCACACTTGAGTACGCAGGCAGTGGCTGGGGCAGGCTGGATGCTGGACTTTCAGGCTGGCCTTGAAGTCCTGGAGCAGCCTTGCCCATCTACTCACTGGGGCACACAAATTGTATCACTTTTTTTTGCCATGATATGAGAAGGGTTGGGTAGTACACTCTAGAGACGCACCCAGGAGGGGACTGGTTGGCCGAGTGTTCCTGTTGCCCCCACATCCTTTCCAGCACCCGGACTTGACTTGCTTTCTAATGTGTTCAAATTTGGTTGTAGGAAGATGGTTATCTTATTGTTTTGTTTTAAATGAACAAATAAATACAAGTTAAATAATGGAATATTAGAATAAATAGAATAAATAATAATAATTTTATTATATATATTATATATAATAAATATATATTAAAATTAATATATATTAAAATTAATATATATAAGAAAATTAATAATAAAATTAATAATAATATTAATTATATATAATAAAATTAATAATAATATTAAATAATAATAATAAATAATAGAATAAATACAAGTTAAAAAATAGAATGAATGGTATACTATCAAACACATTTACAGTAATAAACAAGACACCAAATATTGCTACCTTTTGATTAATCAGTTTGTGTCACTATAAGACACAATTATTAAGATTTCCTATTACAGCAGAGGAGGATTCAGCCCTCGTATTCTGTGTCCCCTTCCTTCCCCTTTCTACTCGCCCAATCTATTCATATTACAATTTTTTATTAAATCACATGAAATATTTTGGTACAGATCATAGCATACCCGTATAGATACCATAGTCACAGCTCCACTTAGCATTGGACTACATTCCAATTTTTTCCTTTCTTACTCTTTGTGTTTCCTAAAGTTCTTAGTTGCCTTGATTTTTCATTTGCGTACTATTTTCTCACCTAGGACTAAGCCTTCCCATACTTTCCAATATCCTTTCTGTGCACTGTCCCACATCACTTGTTCTGGGAGACCCTCCGACTAGAGTCTCCTACTCCCTCGACTGGGCTGGCCATCTTCTGGGATGGATGCACTGTCACCCTGAGATTTGCTTCTGCTGATGTCTTGCCTTTCTCCTGGGTGGGAGCCCTGTTTTCTGAATTCTATCCACACCTTCCTCTTTCCTGGTTTACTTCCTTGTTTGGGTGGGAACCATTCTCCTATGGTTAAATGAGGATAAAAAGTGGCCCATCAGCAGAAATCATGGGGATGACAGTCCTCAATCTTCTGGTCTCCTGGAAATGCTCCTCCGATCTGGACTGGTTACTCTGTATGCTCGGGATCCCTCTTCCTCATGATCCCTGAGAGTCCCTTTACTTCTGTCTTGTTTCTGAATCCTGTGTCTTCCTTGTTCATTCCCTTGTTTTTATGGCACACACCCACCTATGATTCATTGAGGAAAGACACACAGGAGGTGAATGGTTGGAGACGTGCATGTCTGAAACATTTTAATTCCACCCTCGAGGCTGATTGATGGTTTGGATATGGAGATGTGAGTTGGAAATCAGTTTCCTTTAGAATTATGAAGGCGCCAGCCCATGTTGCTGTTCTCAAGGCTGGAGCCATTTCCTGATCTTTGAACGTGCCCATCCCTGCACCACAGTCAAGATACAAAACTATTCTATCACCACAAAGCTATTCCTCATGCTGCCTCTTCAAGGTCAAACTCACCTCCTCTCCCCACTCCCCTGCCGTCACTCCTAGCCCCTAGAAAGCACTATTTTATTTTTCTTCTATATGATTTTGTCATTTCAGCTTACTACATAAAAAGAATAAAGTAAGTGACCTCTGAGGTTGGCTTTTTTTTTCCCAGCAAAATTAGGAGCCACCCAAGTTGCTGCGCGTGTCAATGGTTTATTTCTTTTCATTGCTTGGCATGGGCGCGAGTTTGTTTAACTGCGACCTAGTGGGAGACATTTGGTTTGTTCCAGTTTGGGGCTATTATACATAAAGTTCTATGAACAACTACGTTCATACTCTTTTGCCCAGATATATGTTTTCATTTATCTGGGACAAATGCCCAGGAGGGTAATTGTTGAGTCATACTATAAGTGTTTTCTTTTCTTAAAGAAACTGTCAACTATTTTCTAGAGTGGTTTTACCAGCTCACATTCCTACCAACAATGCTCGAGAGATCCAGTTTTCTCTGCCTTGCCAGTGTTCGGTGCTGTCATTGCTTTCTGTTTCAGACGATCTGTTGGGTGTGTGGGGATACCTCACTGTGATCTTAATTTGTGTTTCTCCAATGGCTGTGACGTGCACTCCTTACGTTTTGTACTCAGGTACCTCTTTGCTTTGCCCGCCTCCACTCTTGAATCTCCAGCCCCAGAGAGCTCTGCTTCTACCACTTCCCATGCCGTGGAATATCCTTGGGAATAAATCAGGTTAATTCAGGTTTTCCCTTGTCAGCCTAGGACTTCTCTTTCTCCAGCCTGCTGAGGCAGTTATCACTTGTTCATATACTTTTCAGCTTCCAGAATCTTGTTTTTGTCTCCTATTCTGTTCTTCTTATCCTTAATGGTTTATGTCATTAAAAAAATCCTTGTAACTGTCGTTTTAGTGGGAGTTTGGAGGGGAAATAATGAGAGGCATGCACTCAGGCTGTGATCTGAACCCGAATTCCCCACAGGGTCCTAAAGAGGCATATCCTTGACTTAATGAGATTGGGCTTTTTTTTTTTTCCCGCCCCTAACATTAATGAGCTGTATGTGTCCTCTTCTGTGAAATGTTTGTTCACAGGTCCTGCCCATTTTTCTATGGAACTGTTTGCTTTCTATTATGGATTCATAGGAATTCCTCATAAGTTTTGCATGTCATTTCATGTCAGTTGTGCTGCAAATATTTTATCCTAGTCTGTGACTCCTCCTTTCACTATGTTTATGATTCTTTTAATGAATTGGATTTCTTAATTTTGATGTAGCTGAATTTGTCAAAATTTTCTCTTATGCTTTGTTGTTGGGTGTCTTGTTTAGGAAATCATTTTCAATTCTACAGTCTTTTTCATTACGCTTTTAATTCTTTGCCTTAATCATTTGAAATTTATTTCTCAGTATGGTGTGAGGTGGGGATTCATTTTCAGTGTTTTTAACATGGATAGGCAATTTCCCAGCATCTTATTGAAAACTCTGTCTTTTCCACACGGAACTGCACTGTTTACTCTATCATAAAGTGTGCTTCAAGCTTCCATAAATGTGCATTTTACTGTGCTCTTATTCTCGTCTGTTATTACCTTCATCCATCCCAGCATCTATACTGAACATCCCAATGACTTCAGCTTTATCATAATTATTGGTGCTCAGTGGCACAAGCCTCCCAGCTTTCTTCTCTTCTCCAGGACTGTCTTGGCCCATCTTGGTCACTTGCTCATATATAACATTTAAAATCAGTGTGTCAAATGTTATGAAAAGACCTTTTGGGATTTTTGTTCTAATTGTACTAAATTTTTACATCAGTTTTGGGAAAATTGACATCTTTATGAAATCTACAGTATATCTTTCCTCTTGCTTAGGTTTTCTTTAATGTATTTAAGTAAAGTTTTAATAGTTTCTCCCATAAATTCACATACATTTTAGTTTTAGTCCTATGTACTTTTACCTATTTTTGCTGACAATATAAATGGCATTTAAATTTTACATGTTTTGACTGGTTATGGTTGATATTGATGTATGATAATACAGTTAGATTTGGGATGGTAGTTTTGTATCCAGCAACTGTGTTAATCTTACTAAATATATATATTTGCTTGTTTTTCCTTGTTCTTGGGCAGTCATGTTTTCCACAAACAGGGGACAGTCTTTTCCTTTTCGTCTCTTATGCATTTATTTCCTTTCCTCACTCAGTTGGCTGGGGACTTTGGTTCACTTTTTTTATGGTAGTAAAATATACATAACGTCCCATTTTTAAAAAGGTTTATTTATTTATTTGAGAGGGGTGGGAGGGGCAGAGGGAGAGGGAGAGAGAAACTTAAGCAGACTCCATGCCTAACACAGAGCCCAGCGGGGTTTGATCTCATGACTCTGAGATCATGACTTGAGGTGAAACTAAGATTCAGTTGCTTAACCAACTGCACCCCCCAGGGGTCCACCATATTAACCACTTACAGGTGTATGGTTCGGTGGCACTGAGCACATTTACATGGCAATGCAGCCCTCACCACTGACTGTCTCCTGAGCTTTTTCATGTTTCCTAACTGAAACACTGTCCCCATTAAACACTAGCGCCCTCCCCAGACCTACTTTCTGTCCCTGAACTGGGCGCCTCCAGGGACTGCATGTGAGTGGATTCCTACAGTGTTAACCCTTTGGTTAACTACTTGCTTTGCATATTTGCATACCAGACATGATTAAGTAGGTAGCATGTATAATTTCCAAAGCAGTAGAGGAAGAAAAAAAGGAAATAATAATAATCTTAAAAAGTTTAATTCTCATAAAGGCCAGAGTGGAGGAGGAAGAAAAAAGTGCAGGAAAAGTACAAGGTAGGCATAATGTGATGGGGACATCAGGGGATGGAGCTCTGGGGGGTTGCCCGCAGCACCACCTGGAGGCTGGAGGAGCTCATGGCATCCCCGGTGCAGGGCCCCAGATCTCTCTGACCCAGCCCTGGTTTCAGAGGACTAGACCCTGCGGGGCCCTCACCACCGACATGACCCAGGGCTCAGGCCTGGGTGAGCCGCCGGCTTGCAGAAGACTGAGGGCTCTGAGAAGCGCAGTGGTCCAGTCGTAAAGCAACATGAAACGCTATAGAAAGAGTTTAATCGTGCAGACGCGGCAGACAGTGCATTTAATTTATCGCTCTGCAAAATTAAAGCCGTTCTGGGGTTTGCCATCACTCATGCAGCATGGAGTTATTTATTGAACATTGTCAGAGCTGAGGGGATCCGAAATTCAGGTCAGGTAAAGTCAAGTTTTACAATGGCCCATCTGGGTCCCCAGAGGCCCAGTCAGCTCAGGGTAATGCCTCTATGTTGCTTTGCTGCAGAGGCAGAAAGGGGAATGATTGCTGCATTCATTTCCCTGATGGGAAATCTGAGCCTTCATATAGGTGTGTCCAGTGCTGTCTCTCCATGCTCCGTGCCCTGACCCCCGGCTTACTTCTTGGACCTCTCAGGGGCTGTCTCCTGCACCTGCTCTCAGTGTACCCAGGTGCTTACAGGGTAAAGTCAGTCTTAATCCCTTGTCTCACCACACCCAGATCTTCGAGGAGGAAGTTGTGACCATCCCGGCGGGATGGGTTTGCACCCAGGCTGGGAGAAGCGGGTTACCTGGCCTGGCGCTGTCCACCCAGCAGGTGCTGAATGTGTGGTTTCGTAGAGACCCACAAAGCAGTGGGCTCGGCCCTGGGAGGACGGTCAGCCTGAGCACAGGCCTCTTTCTGAGGAAGGAGAGAAGCCGGTTTGAAATTTGCCAGGGCAATTCTACGAGACACACTATGGATTCTCCCTTCAAAGCGCTTGTTCAAGCAATTACACGCCAAGACTGACTGGGGGGGGGATGTTTGTGCTCTGGCTGAGCCTCTGGGCCCCAATTAGCCAGGTAATAAGGCTGTTTGGGTCAGTATGCTGGGGTAGATGGGTTGGCTGTTCAGCAGCTGCCTAATGAGGCAGGAAGTTGGGGTGAACAGCCCTGGTGAGGCCCATTGGCTCACCAATGGGCCATGGCAGCCCCCGGTACTATTGTCAGGAAAGGCAAGTATGGGAGGCAAGGCAGACATGCCCACGGTGGCCACCTGCCCTGAATCAGTGAAGCACTCTTCTCCCAGCCAGAGGGCACCCGTTGGGGTAGGGGGTGGCTTGTGCCTGTTGTTGCCAGGCAACATGTCAGGTGTCAGGTCACCTACACCTCCAGTTCTGTCACTCCATATAGAGAGGAGAGACTATAAAAGCACACTCTGAATGGAGCCAAGGGCAGAGTACGTGTGCTGGCAGGCCCTTCCTTGCTTCCTCTCATTCCAGCTCACCACCATCCTGACGTCTACTTTCCAGAAGAATCAGCAGAGATTTGAGGAGGGGAGCTGGCTTGGCCTCACAGCCTCAGAGAGGAGGAAGGAGAGATGGTGTTGAGACAGGTTCTGTTGGTGGGTTTGTAGTGTGACCTCAGACTACAGGCCTCCCTCTCTGGGCCTGAGTTTCCTCTCTGTGGAATGATCTGGATTTGGGCATATACACTCTGCCCCTTGGAAACTTAGCATGCTGGGTGGTTGTAGAAACTTGTGGCATGGTACACCACAGTGGCAAACTTGTTTCATTTAGTGGCAGTTTTTTCAGGGCAAGTTCCCATGAATTGAGATTTGCTCTTAAAAGAGACCTTGTTCTCACTGTATATAGCAAATTGCTTCCTGGAAGCTATGTGCCAGCTCACAGGGCCACCACTATTGTGGGTGGACAGGGTGTCATCAAGCTGCATCTGCCCATAAGCAGCCCAAGGCTGAGCCCTAAATCCCGAAGGATGTAACACAGCAATGAAAACAAAGCAAAGACCTTTGTAACCTGCTCCCACTTAGAAAATGTGTCATTAGGGGTTTTGCCATTTCAGTGCAGGGCAATTGAAGGCAGGATCAAGGGTTCAGTGAATGGAGGAAGTTTGAGCAGAGGAGCTGTGGCAGGTGAAGAGAACAGTCGAGCCTCCTGGAATCAGACACCAGTACAGAGAAGCATTATGTCCCTAACGGACGAGGTAAACCTAACTGAAGGCTAAGTTCTAGAAAAAGGAGTAGGACACATAGACAAAGGAGAAAGGACTAGAAGAGAAGAAAAGAAGGGCTGGCAGGCCTGTGGTCACTACTAGACCTTGCACCCCTCTCCTCTCTCGGAGTGCAACAGCAGCTGCTGGTAGGGTGCCCCATCCCAGGGCTGGCTCCGTCCAGAACCTACCCAGACAGCATGAGGCTCACAGATGCCAAACTGAGAAAAAGGGAATGAGAAGTTTGCAAAAGGGGGGAGCACCCAGTGCTGTAGGAGACCCAACAAGGGATTAAGCCTGACTTTATCCTGAGGGCGGCAAAGAACATCTCAGGCAGGGATTGCAGTGAGGCCCACCGTGTGCCTCCCCAGTCATGGTTTCTGCATCTAAAGGATAAGGAACACACCCCCTGACAGACCTTCTGCATGACGGGCTCCGGCCTAAGCCACCCAGGCTGTGTGTAGGCAACCAGAGGAGGCCAGCCTTGGATTTCTTTGGAAGTGAGAGAAGCGACATTTTAAAAAGTCATTGATCAGATCCACTTCTGTCGTCCAACTAAGCACCAGCTGGCCTGACCCTGCAGTAGATGCCCTCTGGACAAAACAATAAACATGAATAAATCTTCAGGACTCCCAGTTTCAGGTCCAACATGTACAGAGCTTAGAAGATGTCACCTCTGTCCACACATTAAGAAAAAGGTAGGCAGGGCGCCTGGGTGGCTCAGTGGGTTAGGCGTCTGCCTTTGGCTCAGGTCATTGTCTCAGGGTCTGGGGATCGAGCCCCGCATCTGACTCTCTGCTCAGCAGGGAGCCTGCTTCTCCCTCTCTCTCTGCCTGTCTCTCTCTGCCTACTTGTGAGCTCTGTCTGTCAAATAAATAAATAAAACCTTTAAAAAAATAAAAAAGAAAAAGGTAGACAAACTGAAAATCTATGACTTTTCTCAGACTCACCAGAAAAGCAGAGGTTGCAAAGCAAATCACCATTTCCAAACCCGGACAGACAGAAGCACAGAGGAGCAAACTTGGGAACTGCTCACACAGAGCCAAAGGCCCGGAGCCAGGAGCTCCCAGGAACTCCTCCGTGGAGAATCAGACAAATTTCCAGAGGCCGAGTGTGTGTTACACAACAGTGAGAAACTCCTCAGGCCTGGCAGCCTCAGGGGGTCCCCAACACATTGGTGAGCTTTTCCTCCACAAACCAGACCAGGTCCTCACAGTGTAGCTCTGAGGAAGGCCCCAGCACTTTGGGAGTCGGTGCAGAGGAGACCTCATGTGAAATATGCTCAGAGCCTTCTCCACAACAAAGGCCCATCTGCCAGGGGAAAGGCTTTGCCAGAGTACAAGTTTCCAACCTCACTGCAGCCCAGAGGGACAGGATTGCTCCCACTCCAGCCCCCAGCCCTCCTGTTCCACGTCAAGGTAAAAACAAACCAACAGTGAACAAGGGCCAGAACATCGAGGACTTAGATGGAGAACATTGCAGCAGAGGAGTGGGGACCATGGGGAATATTGGGAAGGTCACAGCCAAGGTCAGAGGATCACGAAAAGACTGACATTTAGTTAGAAGTTTCTAGAGTGCTTCACCTGCCCCCTCCCCAGGGCTCCCTATAATCACATTAGATGCTGGGAAAGACATGGGCTCTCTCTAGGGAGGAGGACTTAGGTAAACTCAGTCAACAAAAGAAGTAAAAACAAGGACACTGGCAGAACTGGGAGCCTCTGGCCCCTCAGTCACAGCAAACGTTAGACAGAGGCCAAGTCCCAGCTAGACCAACATCAAACCTCACGCTAAAGGCCTGGTTACCTCAGTTCCCACTGCCCAATTTAACATGTTGGGGTTCCAGTAAAAAACAAGGCATGCCAAGAGATAAGGGACAACACTGTCTGAAGAGACAATGCGACCATCAGAAACAGACTTAAATATTGGGGCGCCTGGGTGGCTCAGTGGGTTGAGCCGCTGCCTTCGGCTCGGGTCATGATCTCGGGATCCTGGGATCGAGCCCCACATCGGGATCTCTGCTTGGCGGGGAGCCTGCTTCCCTCTCTCTCTCTGTCTCTGCCTGCCTCTCTGTCTACTTGTGATCTCTCTCTGTCAAATGGATCAATAAAATCTTTAAAAAAAAAAGAAAAAAAGAAAGAAACAGACTCAAATATAATAAAAATGTTTGAATGATCGGACAGCAAATTTTTAAAAGATATTTTTTTAAAATTTATTTATTTATTTATTTACTTCTTTATCTTAAAGATTTTATTTATTTATGATTGGACAGAGAGAGAGAGAGAGAGAGAGCGAAAGACAGAATGCAGGCAGGGGAAGTGGGAGAGGGAGAAGCAGGCTTCCTGCTGAACAGGGAGCCTGATGTGGGACCCTGGGATTATGACCTGAGCCAGAGACAGACACTTAACCAACTGAAACACCCAGGTGCCCTGAGACAGGGGATTTAAAATAACTATAATTAATATGATTAAGGGCTCTAAAGGAAAAAAAAACATGCAAAAAATGATGAGTAATGTAAGCAGAGAGATGGAAAAACCAAAAGGAATCAAAAGGATACACAGAAATAAAAACCACTGAACAGAAATGATGTATGCGTCATTAGTAGACGTGTCGTAGCAGAGGGAAACATCTGTGAGGCTGAAGATGGTCCATGTCCTTTCAGGGCTTTTGGTTCCTGCCTCTTCTCTCGCAGAAGTACATTCTCTGATTTCTTCCTTTCCACCTTCTAATTTAGTAATTCTCTCTTTGGCTGCATCTAATCTGCCATTACAAACTTCTCTTGAATTTTTAATGTCAATAATTTCTATTTCTAGGAGTTCTTTTTTTTTTTCAATTCTGCCTGACAATTTTTACTTTACTCCTTCACAGATTTTTGTCTTCAGTTTTCTACCAACCCAGGACCACTTTAAATAAATCATTGTTGAGGCACCTGGGTGGCTCAGTGGGTTAAAGCCTCTGCCTTCGGCTCAGGTCATGATTCCTGGGATCGAGCCCCGCATCGGGCTCTCTGCTCCGTGGAGAGCCTGCTTCCTCCTCTCTCTCTCTGCCTGCCTCTCTGGCTACTTGTGATCTCTCTCTGTCAAATAAATAAATAAAATGTTTTAAAAAAATCATTGTTTACTGTGGATTCCAGTCTCCAAATCCTCAGGAATGAGGGATGATGGCTAAGAATTTTCCCATTTCCCCTCTATGGAGACCTCATGCCAAGTTGGGCATGTCACCTGGGTCTTCCTAGTTTGTCCACTGTGAAAGCTGACCTTGGGATCCTGGTTTATGAAGAAGACTGCAGAGTCGGCCCCCATCCTGCCAGGGCTGCAGGCTTTGTCTCCTTTGCCCACTCCTCCACTTGGATGCACATCCAGGAGCTCACTGAAACCCAGGCTGAAGGCCAGCTGAGGCTAGTGGATGCCTTGGGGCAAATACCGGTGCCTGTGCTTGCTTTCCATCTTGCAGTTATATTTTCCTGACATCTGGTTCTTGCCCTTATTTTCTCACAAACTGAAGCATTCTTTAAAAAGATAACATAACTTTAGGTCTTTGCACATCCAACCTGCTACATTGCTCAAATGAAGGTATGTTGATATCACTCCCTCCTCTTTAGCACAGCAGCCACCACAAGCCTTGGGGCCCCTTTCCTTAGAGGCAGGTTGTGGGCAGGACGTAGCCTTCTGGCTTTGTCTGTCTTGGAGGTCTGATGGAGGAATGCAAGCCCTTGCAGATGCTATCTCATGCACTCTTTCAACAAAATGACTGAGAGGTGCCTGGGTGGCTCAGTCCTTAAGCATCTGCCTTTGGCTCAGGTCATGATCCCAGGGTCCTGGAATCAAGCCCCGTGGCAGGGTCTCTGCTCGACAGGAAGCCTGCGTCTCCCTCTCCCACTCCCCCTGCTTGTGTTCCCTTTCTACTGTGTCTCTCTGTCAAGCAAATAAATAAAATCTTTAAAAAAAGTAATCAAGATTTAATTCATGTACCATGAAATTCACCATCAGCTCACCTTTGCTGCGTAAGAGACCAGCCATACTCTTAGTTGTTTGTAACCATTCACGTTGCTCATGATTCTGCGGGAGCCCTTCATCTGGACTGGCCTGGCTGATCTCAGCGGGACGCAGTCACACGTCCATGGTCAGCTGGGGACTGGATGATCTAGGGCAGTTCACGGGCCAGTCAGTTCGTGTCAGCTGGAGTGACTGAGGCTGCACGTTCTACCTCCAAGATGGCTGACTCAGGCCCCCACCTGACGCCTCCGTGTTGCCCCCACAGGGAGCCTCATCTCCTGTGGCTTCTCCATGTGGCTTGGGCTTCCTCCAGCAGGTTGACGTCAGGGAAGTCAAACTTCCTACATGGCAGCCGGTTTGTCGAGGGTGACGGTTCCAGTGAGCAAGGCAGAGCTGCGAGACTTCTGCACAGGTTCAAGACTCTGTCTCAGGTCCCCGTGCATCGTGCCCATGGTCCTCTGGTCCGGCTGCCCCCCAGGCCCGCACAAATGTGAGCTTGGCTGGTTTAGACTCCAGTTGTCAGTGCGGAACAGGCGAAGGAGCTTCACGTGTCTCTGAGTCCCCACCGTCCGCCCTGTGGACACACCCTGTGCATATTCCCTTCGCAGGCAAAACACACCAGACGCCACTGGTCTCAACCCATTTTGGGTTGCTTCAAGTCCAGACCACCTCCTGGAGTCCATTCCATGTGCACACAGGGTCCCGGGTCTGCCCCTGCCCAGCGCTGTGCTCTGACCTCAAGACCTGAGCCAGAACCCACCCGCATAACCAGGGCCAGCGGTGGGGTCACTGGAATGGACACACCCCCTCAACAAAGTGGGCAGCGGGAGTGTCCGTGTCTGGCCCTAACAATGGGAAGAGCCCGCCTGGCCTGTGTTGTGAGCCCCTGCACCAGCTTCACCCTCTGGGGCCCGGGTGGGCCTGAGGCCATTCTTCTTGCCCAGTCAACTGTTCAGCCCATGGGGGTTGGGCTCCCTCTGGTCCCAGCTGGGAAGACTTCTCTGGAATCATTGAGGCTTTCTGGCAGCTTCATCAGCCCAACAGACATCAGCCCAACAGACAAAACCAGCCCACAGTGGCTTCTGAGACCCTTCCAGGTCTGGCAGTTTCCTGGCTCCCGCCAGGGGACACCGCCTCTCCATTCCCAGAAGCCCTGGCCTCTGGCCCCAAGGGCTGGGCGCCTCCTTGGGCCCCCGAGGGGGCTCCTTTGTTTACCTGGGAGAGGAGCGGAGACACCCCCCTGCAGCTATCTGAGGTCTGAAAGGTCCCCCACCCACGACCGGTGTCCGAAGGTTCTGTCCCGCCACCCCGCCGTTCTCACCTCTGCTGCGATCATCAACTGTGCCAACACAGACGCTTACCTTCACTCGTGTGTGTGGCTCGGAAGTTCGGGCGGTGCTCGGGGAGGATTTTCTCAGGCCCACACAGGGTCGGCTGAGGTTGAGGCCACACACACTGTGCGGAAAGGGTCGGGAGCGTGGGGCTCTTCCCGCGGAGAGATGGGACGCGGAACAAGCAGGTGCATCGCACACCGTGTCCACTGTGGCGGGGGTGCGGGTCTGAGCGTGGAACGAACCAAACCCACGCCCGATGTCAGCATGTTTTGTCAGGACAAGGAGGGGAGCGGCGCCTTGCTCCAGAGCAGGGGTAGCCTGGGTCAGGCTCTTTGTCTCCGGGAAGGAACTCGGGGCCTTGCTTCTTCCCAGGCTGGAATCCGGTCGGTTGACCTTGAGGCCGGGCTTCTGCAGACGCGGCTGCGGTTTCCTGAGCGGGTCTGGAAGGACACAGCAGCGGGGAACCCATTCTCTGAGGAACAGGCTTTAGCCTTTCTGCTGGTTTCAGCCTCATTAACCCTGCGGGGCACAGGTTCAAGGCCACTGCGGACTCCGGGGGCCGGGGTGGGGGGCAGGCACAGCAGACCCCATTCCCCCAGGCGGAGAAGCAAAGATTTGCTTCCACCCTGAGTCTGCCCGGCTTCCAGAAGCCCTGTGCACTCCAGGCCCCTCCACGGGACGCCCGATGGCCTGGCCTGTCTCAGCTTCTGAGTCCCCACCTGCAGACCTACTGGGTGACTCTCCCCTGGCCTGTGTCCTTGCGTCTGGGCGGGGGGGGCCCAGCCAGTCATCTCCAACCCAGGCAGATCGGCACCCCGGGTGCTTGCACGGCAGCCTCCTCAGGCAGATCGGCACCCCGGGTGCTTGCACAGCAGCCCTCCTCAGGCAGATCGGCACCCCGGGTGCTTGCACGGCAGCCTCCTCAGGCAGATCGGCACCCCGGGTGCTTGCACGGCAGCCCTCCTCAGGCAGATCGGCACCCCGGGTGCTTGCACGGCAGCCTCCTCAGGGATGGGTTGGCTGTTCAGCAGCTGCCTAATGAGGCAGGAAGTTGGGGTGAACAGCCCTGGTGAGGCCCATTGGCTCACCAATGGGCCATGGCAGCCCCCGGTACTATTGTCAGGAAAGGCAAGTATGGGAGGCAAGGCAGACATGCCCACGGTGGCCACCTGCCCTGAATCAGTGAAGCACTCTTCTCCCAGCCAGAGGGCACCCGTTGGGGTAGGGGGTGGCTTGTGCCTGTTGTTGCCAGGCAACATGTCAGGTGTCAGGTCACCTACACCTCCAGTTCTGTCACTCCATATAGAGAGGAGAGACTATAAAAGCACACTCTGAATGGAGCCAAGGGCAGAGTACGTGTGCTGGCAGGCCCTTCCTTGCTTCCTCTCATTCCAGCTCACCACCATCCTGACGTCTACTTTCCAGAAGAATCAGCAGAGATTTGAGGAGGGGAGCTGGCTTGGCCTCACAGCCTCAGAGAGGAGGAAGGAGAGATGGTGTTGAGACAGGTTCTGTTGGTGGGTTTGTAGTGTGACCTCAGACTACAGGCCTCCCTCTCTGGGCCTGAGTTTCCTCTCTGTGGAATGATCTGGATTTGGGCATATACACTCTGCCCCTTGGAAACTTAGCATGCTGGGTGGTTGTAGAAACTTGTGGCATGGTACACCACAGTGGCAAACTTGTTTCATTTAGTGGCAGTTTTTTCAGGGCAAGTTCCCATGAATTGAGATTTGCTCTTAAAAGAGACCTTGTTCTCACTGTATATAGCAAATTGCTTCCTGGAAGCTATGTGCCAGCTCACAGGGCCACCACTATTGTGGGTGGACAGGGTGTCATCAAGCTGCATCTGCCCATAAGCAGCCCAAGGCTGAGCCCTAAATCCCGAAGGATGTAACACAGCAATGAAAACAAAGCAAAGACCTTTGTAACCTGCTCCCACTTAGAAAATGTGTCATTAGGGGTTTTGCCATTTCAGTGCAGGGCAATTGAAGGCAGGATCAAGGGTTCAGTGAATGGAGGAAGTTTGAGCAGAGGAGCTGTGGCAGGTGAAGAGAACAGTCGAGCCTCCTGGAATCAGACACCAGTACAGAGAAGCATTATGTCCCTAACGGACGAGGTAAACCTAACTGAAGGCTAAGTTCTAGAAAAAGGAGTAGGACACATAGACAAAGGAGAAAGGACTAGAAGAGAAGAAAAGAAGGGCTGGCAGGCCTGTGGTCACTACTAGACCTTGCACCCCTCTCCTCTCTCGGAGTGCAACAGCAGCTGCTGGTAGGGTGCCCCATCCCAGGGCTGGCTCCGTCCAGAACCTACCCAGACAGCATGAGGCTCACAGATGCCAAACTGAGAAAAAGGGAATGAGAAGTTTGCAAAAGGGGGGAGCACCCAGTGCTGTAGGAGACCCAACAAGGGATTAAGCCTGACTTTATCCTGAGGGCGGCAAAGAACATCTCAGGCAGGGATTGCAGTGAGGCCCACCGTGCGCCTCCCCAGTCATGGTTTCTGCATCTAAAGGATAAGGAACACACCCCCTGACAGACCTTCTGCATGACGGGCTCCGGCCTAAGCCACCCAGGCTGTGTGTAGGCAACCAGAGGAGGCCAGCCTTGGATTTCTTTGGAAGTGAGAGAAGCGACATTTTAAAAAGTCATTGATCAGATCCACTTCTGTCGTCCAACTAAGCACCAGCTGGCCTGACCCTGCAGTAGATGCCCTCTGGACAAAACAATAAACATGAATAAATCTTCAGGACTCCCAGTTTCAGGTCCAACATGTACAGAGCTTAGAAGATGTCACCTCTGTCCACACATTAAGAAAAAGGTAGGCAGGGCGCCTGGGTGGCTCAGTGGGTTAGGCGTCTGCCTTTGGCTCAGGTCATTGTCTCAGGGTCTGGGGATCGAGCCCCGCATCTGACTCTCTGCTCAGCAGGGAGCCTGCTTCTCCCTCTCTCTCTGCCTGTCTCTCTCTGCCTACTTGTGAGCTCTGTCTGTCAAATAAATAAATAAAACCTTTAAAAAAATAAAAAAGAAAAAGGTAGACAAACTGAAAATCTATGACTTTTCTCAGACTCACCAGAAAAGCAGAGGTTGCAAAGCAAATCACCATTTCCAAACCCGGACAGACAGAAGCACAGAGGAGCAAACTTGGGAACTGCTCACACAGAGCCAAAGGCCCGGAGCCAGGAGCTCCCAGGAACTCCTCCGTGGAGAATCAGACAAATTTCCAGAGGCCGAGTGTGTGTTACACAACAGTGAGAAACTCCTCAGGCCTGGCAGCCTCAGGGGGTCCCCAACACATTGGTGAGCTTTTCCTCCACAAACCAGACCAGGTCCTCACAGTGTAGCTCTGAGGAAGGCCCCAGCACTTTGGGAGTCGGTGCAGAGGAGACCTCATGTGAAATATGCTCAGAGCCTTCTCCACAACAAAGGCCCATCTGCCAGGGGAAAGGCTTTGCCAGAGTACAAGTTTCCAACCTCACTGCAGCCCAGAGGGACAGGATTGCTCCCACTCCAGCCCCCAGCCCTCCTGTTCCACGTCAAGGTAAAAACAAACCAACAGTGAACAAGGGCCAGAACATCGAGGACTTAGATGGAGAACATTGCAGCAGAGGAGTGGGGACCATGGGGAATATTGGGAAGGTCACAGCCAAGGTCAGAGGATCACGAAAAGACTGACATTTAGTTAGAAGTTTCTAGAGTGCTTCACCTGCCCCCTCCCCAGGGCTCCCTATAATCACATTAGATGCTGGGAAAGACATGGGCTCTCTCTAGGGAGGAGGACTTAGGTAAACTCAGTCAACAAAAGAAGTAAAAACAAGGACACTGGCAGAACTGGGAGCCTCTGGCCCCTCAGTCACAGCAAACGTTAGACAGAGGCCAAGTCCCAGCTAGACCAACATCAAACCTCACGCTAAAGGCCTGGTTACCTCAGTTCCCACTGCCCAATTTAACATGTTGGGGTTCCAGTAAAAAACAAGGCATGCCAAGAGATAAGGGACAACACTGTCTGAAGAGACAATGCGACCATCAGAAACAGACTTAAATATTGGGGCGCCTGGGTGGCTCAGTGGGTTGAGCCGCTGCCTTCGGCTCGGGTCATGATCTCGGGATCCTGGGATCGAGCCCCACATCGGGATCTCTGCTTGGCGGGGAGCCTGCTTCCCTCTCTCTCTCTGTCTCTGCCTGCCTCTCTGTCTACTTGTGATCTCTCTCTGTCAAATGGATCAATAAAATCTTTAAAAAAAAAAGAAAAAAAGAAAGAAACAGACTCAAATATAATAAAAATGTTTGAATGATCGGACAGCAAATTTTTAAAAGATATTTTTTTAAAATTTATTTATTTATTTATTTACTTCTTTATCTTAAAGATTTTATTTATTTATGATTGGACAGAGAGAGAGAGAGAGAGAGAGCGAAAGACAGAATGCAGGCAGGGGAAGTGGGAGAGGGAGAAGCAGGCTTCCTGCTGAACAGGGAGCCTGATGTGGGACCCTGGGATTATGACCTGAGCCAGAGACAGACACTTAACCAACTGAAACACCCAGGTGCCCTGAGACAGGGGATTTAAAATAACTATAATTAATATGATTAAGGGCTCTAAAGGAAAAAAAAACATGCAAAAAATGATGAGTAATGTAAGCAGAGAGATGGAAAAACCAAAAGGAATCAAAAGGATACACAGAAATAAAAACCACTGAACAGAAATGATGTATGCGTCATTAGTAGACGTGTCGTAGCAGAGGGAAACATCTGTGAGGCTGAAGATGGTCCATGTCCTTTCAGGGCTTTTGGTTCCTGCCTCTTCTCTCGCAGAAGTACATTCTCTGATTTCTTCCTTTCCACCTTCTAATTTAGTAATTCTCTCTTTGGCTGCATCTAATCTGCCATTACAAACTTCTCTTGAATTTTTAATGTCAATAATTTCTATTTCTAGGAGTTCTTTTTTTTTTTCAATTCTGCCTGACAATTTTTACTTTACTCCTTCACAGATTTTTGTCTTCAGTTTTCTACCAACCCAGGACCACTTTAAATAAATCATTGTTGAGGCACCTGGGTGGCTCAGTGGGTTAAAGCCTCTGCCTTCGGCTCAGGTCATGATTCCTGGGATCGAGCCCCGCATCGGGCTCTCTGCTCCGTGGAGAGCCTGCTTCCTCCTCTCTCTCTCTGCCTGCCTCTCTGGCTACTTGTGATCTCTCTCTGTCAAATAAATAAATAAAATGTTTTAAAAAAATCATTGTTTACTGTGGATTCCAGTCTCCAAATCCTCAGGAATGAGGGATGATGGCTAAGAATTTTCCCATTTCCCCTCTATGGAGACCTCATGCCAAGTTGGGCATGTCACCTGGGTCTTCCTAGTTTGTCCACTGTGAAAGCTGACCTTGGGATCCTGGTTTATGAAGAAGACTGCAGAGTCGGCCCCCATCCTGCCAGGGCTGCAGGCTTTGTCTCCTTTGCCCACTCCTCCACTTGGATGCACATCCAGGAGCTCACTGAAACCCAGGCTGAAGGCCAGCTGAGGCTAGTGGATGCCTTGGGGCAAATACCGGTGCCTGTGCTTGCTTTCCATCTTGCAGTTATATTTTCCTGACATCTGGTTCTTGCCCTTATTTTCTCACAAACTGAAGCATTCTTTAAAAAGATAACATAACTTTAGGTCTTTGCACATCCAACCTGCTACATTGCTCAAATGAAGGTATGTTGATATCACTCCCTCCTCTTTAGCACAGCAGCCACCACAAGCCTTGGGGCCCCTTTCCTTAGAGGCAGGTTGTGGGCAGGACGTAGCCTTCTGGCTTTGTCTGTCTTGGAGGTCTGATGGAGGAATGCAAGCCCTTGCAGATGCTATCTCATGCACTCTTTCAACAAAATGACTGAGAGGTGCCTGGGTGGCTCAGTCCTTAAGCATCTGCCTTTGGCTCAGGTCATGATCCCAGGGTCCTGGAATCAAGCCCCGTGGCAGGGTCTCTGCTCGACAGGAAGCCTGCGTCTCCCTCTCCCACTCCCCCTGCTTGTGTTCCCTTTCTACTGTGTCTCTCTGTCAAGCAAATAAATAAAATCTTTAAAAAAAGTAATCAAGATTTAATTCATGTACCATGAAATTCACCATCAGCTCACCTTTGCTGCGTAAGAGACCAGCCATACTCTTAGTTGTTTGTAACCATTCACGTTGCTCATGATTCTGCGGGAGCCCTTCATCTGGACTGGCCTGGCTGATCTCAGCGGGACGCAGTCACACGTCCATGGTCAGCTGGGGACTGGATGATCTAGGGCAGTTCACGGGCCAGTCAGTTCGTGTCAGCTGGAGTGACTGAGGCTGCACGTTCTACCTCCAAGATGGCTGACTCAGGCCCCCACCTGACGCCTCCGTGTTGCCCCCACAGGGAGCCTCATCTCCTGTGGCTTCTCCATGTGGCTTGGGCTTCCTCCAGCAGGTTGACGTCAGGGAAGTCAAACTTCCTACATGGCAGCCGGTTTGTCGAGGGTGACGGTTCCAGTGAGCAAGGCAGAGCTGCGAGACTTCTGCACAGGTTCAAGACTCTGTCTCAGGTCCCCGTGCATCGTGCCCATGGTCCTCTGGTCCGGCTGCCCCCCAGGCCCGCACAAATGTGAGCTTGGCTGGTTTAGACTCCAGTTGTCAGTGCGGAACAGGCGAAGGAGCTTCACGTGTCTCTGAGTCCCCACCGTCCGCCCTGTGGACACACCCTGTGCATATTCCCTTCGCAGGCAAAACACACCAGACGCCACTGGTCTCAACCCATTTTGGGTTGCTTCAAGTCCAGACCACCTCCTGGAGTCCATTCCATGTGCACACAGGGTCCCGGGTCTGCCCCTGCCCAGCGCTGTGCTCTGACCTCAAGACCTGAGCCAGAACCCACCCGCATAACCAGGGCCAGCGGTGGGGTCACTGGAATGGACACACCCCCTCAACAAAGTGGGCAGCGGGAGTGTCCGTGTCTGGCCCTAACAATGGGAAGAGCCCGCCTGGCCTGTGTTGTGAGCCCCTGCACCAGCTTCACCCTCTGGGGCCCGGGTGGGCCTGAGGCCATTCTTCTTGCCCAGTCAACTGTTCAGCCCATGGGGGTTGGGCTCCCTCTGGTCCCAGCTGGGAAGACTTCTCTGGAATCATTGAGGCTTTCTGGCAGCTTCATCAGCCCAACAGACATCAGCCCAACAGACAAAACCAGCCCACAGTGGCTTCTGAGACCCTTCCAGGTCTGGCAGTTTCCTGGCTCCCGCCAGGGGACACCGCCTCTCCATTCCCAGAAGCCCTGGCCTCTGGCCCCAAGGGCTGGGCGCCTCCTTGGGCCCCCGAGGGGGCTCCTTTGTTTACCTGGGAGAGGAGCGGAGACACCCCCCTGCAGCTATCTGAGGTCTGAAAGGTCCCCCACCCACGACCGGTGTCCGAAGGTTCTGTCCCGCCACCCCGCCGTTCTCACCTCTGCTGCGATCATCAACTGTGCCAACACAGACGCTTACCTTCACTCGTGTGTGTGGCTCGGAAGTTCGGGCGGTGCTCGGGGAGGATTTTCTCAGGCCCACACAGGGTCGGCTGAGGTTGAGGCCACACACACTGTGCGGAAAGGGTCGGGAGCGTGGGGCTCTTCCCGCGGAGAGATGGGACGCGGAACAAGCAGGTGCATCGCACACCGTGTCCACTGTGGCGGGGGTGCGGGTCTGAGCGTGGAACGAACCAAACCCACGCCCGATGTCAGCATGTTTTGTCAGGACAAGGAGGGGAGCGGCGCCTTGCTCCAGAGCAGGGGTAGCCTGGGTCAGGCTCTTTGTCTCCGGGAAGGAACTCGGGGCCTTGCTTCTTCCCAGGCTGGAATCCGGTCGGTTGACCTTGAGGCCGGGCTTCTGCAGACGCGGCTGCGGTTTCCTGAGCGGGTCTGGAAGGACACAGCAGCGGGGAACCCATTCTCTGAGGAACAGGCTTTAGCCTTTCTGCTGGTTTCAGCCTCATTAACCCTGCGGGGCACAGGTTCAAGGCCACTGCGGACTCCGGGGGCCGGGGTGGGGGGCAGGCACAGCAGACCCCATTCCCCCAGGCGGAGAAGCAAAGATTTGCTTCCACCCTGAGTCTGCCCGGCTTCCAGAAGCCCTGTGCACTCCAGGCCCCTCCACGGGACGCCCGATGGCCTGGCCTGTCTCAGCTTCTGAGTCCCCACCTGCAGACCTACTGGGTGACTCTCCCCTGGCCTGTGTCCTTGCGTCTGGGCGGGGGGGGCCCAGCCAGTCATCTCCAACCCAGGCAGATCGGCACCCCGGGTGCTTGCACGGCAGCCTCCTCAGGCAGATCGGCACCCCGGGTGCTTGCACAGCAGCCCTCCTCAGGCAGATCGGCACCCCGGGTGCTTGCACGGCAGCCTCCTCAGGCAGATCGGCACCCCGGGTGCTTGCACGGCAGCCCTCCTCAGGCAGATCGGCACCCCGGGTGCTTGCACGGCAGCCTCCTCAGGGGGGACCCAGCGGCTCTTGAGCAGTCCGGCTTAGAAGGGGTCAAGGGTTCTTGGCAGTGAGGGTGAGGCTGGGGAAAGGCATGCCTGGCCCAGATGGAGCTGTAGGACCCGTCCTCCCCACGGACCCCTTGGTCAGGTGCCTGGCCTGTATTGCTGCCCTCACTCGGGGCCTGGGCTTTGGTACTGCGTGGGCTCATCCTGCTTCCGTGGCACCCTTCCCCGTCGTTCCTGCACCCCGAGGAGTGGCTCGGGGGCCAGACCAGGACGGGCCCATTGAGGCTGCTGGGTTGGCCGCGGGCATCCGTCTGGGCCACCTGCTCCATCTGTCTGAGCCTCAGTGGTCTGCCTGTAAGTGAAGGGCCGCGCCCAGTGTCGGGAGGGTCCCACGGTGGATCCCGGAAGGGCCTCAGGAGGGACCCAGTAGTCCCAGTTTTGGTGACAGTATTTCCAAATAGAGGGAAGCACAGGGGTGTGTGCACAGACGCAGGACACAGCCCAGTGTGCTCAGGGACGGGGATAACGTCGGGGCCGGAGGGCCATGGGGGTGCAGCATGAGGCTGGGGGGATCCGATGGGGCGGGGGCTGGGAGCCTTAAACTGAGTGTTGAGCTGTGGAAACCACCGCGTCCCCCAGGTGAAGCCTTGGCATCCAAGTCTGGTTTCTCAAAGATCAGGGAGCAGGTGGGCTGAGAGGGAGGAGGGGAGGAGGGGTGGAAGCGAGGCAGCCTGGTGAGTGGGCAGGCGGATGTGCAGGGCCTAGGGGTCGGGTCTGTGCACAAGACAGGGGACAGGACAGGGGGGTCAGCGGTGCGGGTGACCTTGGTGGCCAGGTGTCGGCTCTGCTGGGGCCGCGAGGCTCCTGGCAGCCGCAAGGGTCCTCTGTACCGGGAAGCCATGGGCCAGGTCGCTGGGCTCCGTCATTGCCACTGCAGAGGCCGAGGCCTGGTCCATGCAGGAGGAGGGCTCCTGGTCTCCACACAGTGCAGGCTCCGGCTGTGACGTTCAGGATCCGGGAAATGCATTGCTACTACCGCAGGCTGCTCGGCCAATGAGCCCGTACGGTGGGGAAGGGGAGCATCACCCGCGTTTTGAGTGACACGGTGTTATGGAAACCACGAGGCTCAGGAGGGCTGAAGCAGTCACACTGAGTCTGGGACCGCGAGGCAGCAGGTGATGGCCGCGGGGCCCAGCGCGGGCTCTGCTGGGTGGGTGGGGGTAGGAGCCCTGGAGCTCCTGCCCCTCACTGTCCCTGAACCTCCAGCCCACCCCTGCTGTCTGGGGTTGGGAACCTTTCCCTGGGCCTGTCCCAGTGTCCGTGGGCTTGGGGACATGTGGCCCAGATGGCCACCAGCACGAGCAAGGCACATCCCCCCGCCCCCGGCATGGGGCTCACACACCGTGGGACCAAGCTGGCCTGGGGGACACTTGAGGCTGCCTCAGACAGGAGCAGAGGACCGAGGTTCCCACCGTGAGCTGCCCCTGTCACCTGCCTGACCAGCCTACTGCCCTCCCACCACCCAGCTCCGGCCACAAACCTCGAGGGTCCCTCCCCTCAGTTCCTGTCCTCACCTTCCACCCAGTCTGCATCCTTCCTCTCCAGCCCTGACTCAGCGGCCCCACAGACTGAGGCCTGGGAGAGAGGGAAGAGGGGTCCAGCCCCCCAGAGCCCCGGTCCCTGGGGAGCAGGTGCCGGGACACTGGCCGGTGCTGTGGCCACGCTCCTGCTCCCTGCCCAGAGGTGAGTTCAGCTCTGCCTGTGGTCACTGCGGTCGGCCGCCTGGGCAGCAGGTGTGGCCGGCCTGGAGGGCCCTTCCTCCTGGAACCTGCACTCGCCCCCAGCCCGCAGGGGTGGCACCAGGGTCGTGTGGCTACAGCTGCTGAAGCCACCCCCTCCTTGGGGAGCGGCAGCTGGAAAAGGCCTCTTTCTTTCTTACTTGCTCTTTGCTTTCCTCCATTTCCACTTTAAAAAAAAAAAGAAAAGAAAAGAAAGAAAGAAATTGCTCAGAGATAATTTAGAGCTTTTTGCTAAAAACGCATTTGATCGTCGCGGAGTGACGGCTGTTGTAATGGTCCCAGTTACACCCAGTCCGGCTCCGGGAGGATGTAGACGGGTCTGCAGTGGCCGGGCTCCGGCACATTCTCCGGCTGCCGCCAGGTCCTCTGCCTCAGTCCCCGCCTGGGCTGCAGCTCCAGCCTCCTTGGACACTACCCAGGAAAGAAGCCCCTTCCTCTTCCCTCTCACCGTCCGCCTACAGCCTTTCCCCCGGGCCCTCCCTTGTGGCTGTGGGGGGCTGCAGAGTGGGGGACGAGGCCTCCGGAGGTCAGTGTGAGCTGCAGGGGTGTCTGCGTGGGCAGAAGAGGACAGCTGGCCCCTGGCCTTGAAGGGTAGCCCATGGCCCTGGTGGAGGGTGGAGAGGGGGAGGGGTGCTGCTGGGAGGAGGGAGGGCCCTTGGGGCTCAGTCTGGAGATGAGACCCCATGACAGGGCTCTTCCTCTCATGTCACCGCCCCCACCTCCCTTCCTCAGCCTTTGGGTGGGAACTGCCGACTCAAGTTGTGCTAGAATTCCCCCAGCCACTGCCCTGGCCGAACCATTCTTCCCACTGGGGACTCAGTGGAAGGCTCTCCTGATGCAGTGTCCCACCCGCACAGCGTGGTCTCCTGTGGCCCCGCAGCTCGGGGGACCCAGGACATGGCCAGGAGGCCCCTGGATGCCACACGCGGTCCCGGGCTGTCCCCAGGCAGGCCATCCAGGCCACACTCCCATCTGTCTGCCGAGCTGCTTCTGCCACCAGGCTCCCTAAAGGCGCGCCTCGGAGGCCTGCCCTGCTGCGTGGCCTCTGCAGGGCCGGCGGGCAGCCGTGTGCTGCCCACAGGCTGGGCCCGGGTCCCACCCGGCATCGCGGGTCCTCAGATACCACTGTGGGTTCTCTGCTGCCCCCAAGGTGTCCACACCCTAAACCCTGGAGCTTACGGACGAGACCCGACCTGAAGAAAGCGTGTTAGCCGATGTAATTGAGTTGTGAATCCCAAAATGAGATCACCCCGAATGATCTGGGTGAACCCCAGATCCCGACCCTGGCCTCTGTATGAGAGACTGAAAGGACACGCTGGGGGCAGCTGTGTGAGGGCAGAGGCCGAGACTGGAGCCCAGCAGCCACCGGAGGCCGGGGAGGCAGGGAAGAGGCTCCCCGAGCAGGGGGTGCTGGGGGGCAGGTGTCAAGGTGGCCACGAAGTCTGGACGTGGCAGTGGGGACACTGGCTGTCAGCGCAATGGTGAACAGCTGTGGGAGGAGGCTTCTGATGGCTCGCAGCTCCTGACATGGGAACAGGTGTCCCCAGAACCTGGCCCACGTCCAAATCTGTGCAGAGGACTGCGTGGGGCGCCCAGCGCGGCTTCTCATTCACTGAACTTGCGTCCGAGGCCTCGGGGAGCCACCGAAGGCTCTCTGGCCTGGGGGTGTCCATGGGGGGACAGGAGGACTGGGTCAGTGCTGGCGGGGCCTGGAGGAGCGCCGCCCCTGGGCTCAGGGCTCGTGGCTGTAGGAGGACTTGGGCGGGGCCAGGAAGAGCCTCCTACCTTGCCCCGGCCCCCTGGCTACCTGATGATGGGGGGATGGTGACCTCCACGGGGAGTTCCCAAAGCCCCGCATTAGACTGGGGAAGTCCAGGGGCTCCAAGGGGTCAGGGCTTCCCAGAGACACAGCTGGGAGGGAGAGGTGCCCGGAGCGGGTGGGGGTCACAGGCTCTGGGGTCCCTCCCTCCCCCTCCCTGCTCACTCCCTGCTCTGGGCAGAGCGGCCTCCCCTGGGGCAGAGGACCCACTGCGGGACCCTGGGCTGGTGGCAGAGCCGGGCGCAGGCGGCAGCCGGGGGTGGGCATGCGTCTGGGGCGGCGCGGAGGGGCTCTGTTGTAAACGCGTTGGTTTCTGCTCTGGCTGGAAACTCGCTTTGCCTCGGTCCTCAGGGTGCACTTGGCCAGCATCAGAGACTTGCTGGGCTCTGCAGGGCAGGGTGGGGGGGTGGAAGTCCGGCTGCAGCAGGTGGAGGATGAACAAGGTGTGACCGGTCCACCCTCCCCTGCTCACAGGCCCCTGGAGAGGGGGGACCCCCACGTGCACCTGGGCCTAGCTGGCCAGAGATGGCCACACCAGGGCTGGCTGGAGGCCTGGTGCCCCCACCCTGTCCCAGCAGCTGTCCCTGCCCCGGTGCCCCTTCAGCCCCCCAAGGCAGGGGGACTGTGGGGGGGCACATGTCCAGCCCCCCACCACTGTGCCCCAACGTCTGCCAGGGTTCCAGATGCGACAGCAGCAACCCTTTTGGGAGGGCTTCCTGTGAAACACGGCCTTTCAGACCACAGGGGCCCGGGGTGGACCCTCTGGCCACACCCCGACCTGGAGTCCCAGGGGCCATTTCCCATCTGGCCTGGCCGGGGACGGTGCCCCTTCACACTCCCCACAGTCCAGCCAAGAGGCGCCTGTGCATCCCTGCCCAGTACCCCAGACCAGCTGCCCTTCCCTGAGCTTCCCTGGGCAGAGTGGCCCCCCTCTAGTTCCGAGCCCCCACATCCCTGGGGCTGGGAGATGGTCCTCGGTCCACCTCCCCTGCTTGGCAGGCAGTGGGGGGCTGTGGTGCGCAGCACAAGATGTCAGTGGGTAAGTGGGGTGTGGGTCGCAGGCGCCCTCCGGTCTGAGCCATTTCCCCTGCACCCTTGCTGCACGGCTTGATCTGGGTCCCCAGGTCTCCAAGGGAGGAGCACAGGGCTCTAGATTCCTCCCCACCTTCTCCCCTCTGGGGGCCCAACCTGGAACTCAGGCTTCTCAGGAAAACCTGGGGCTTTTCCATAACATGTCCTGAAGTCACAGAAGCAAGGTCTTTCAATGTACAGATGGGGAAACTGAGGTGCAGGGCTGGGAGGGGATCGCCACGCCCCCTAGGGCTCAGGGGAAGCTGTCTGCGCCTGGTTCTCACCCCTCTCCGCACCACAGGCCTCCTGGCTCCATGGGACGCAGTCCCCTCCTGGATCTGGCCCACTGCGGGCCGGCCAGCTGTCCGTCTGGGATGATGGATTCTTGGCCTTTTCTTGCCTCCTTCCTCTGACCTGCCTCATTCCTGAGGGAGAGCTGGATTTTAGCCAGGACAAGGGCTAACAGTCTGGAGAGGGTTTTCCTGCATGGCTTCCCTGGACCCTGAACCCCGTGGCTTCTCACTGTCCTGGGGGCCCCTTGCCTGGAGTCAGCTCTTGGGACCAGCCCAGGACCAGCTCTCATACCCGCTTCTCACGTCTCTGTGGGGTGCGGCTTCTCCATGTTACTCGGAATCCCAGGAACCAGAGAGCCTGGGGGTCGGTCAAGGGTAGACGGGGTCGGTCAAGGGTAGAGGGGGTCAGCCGGGGGGCCTCTGGGAACAGAAGTCCCTTGAGAAGTGGTTTGTGAAGAAGGAAAGCCTGTGCCCTCCCCAGAGGTTGAGCCGTGGACCAGGCGTGCGGTGGGCTCTCGGGGGCCTGGGGGTGCATGCTGAGCTGCTCTGGTAGGGCGTGGGGACTTGCAGACAAGCTTCCCTGTGTGCAGAGGCTGCTGTAGAATGGGAAGCCAGCTCGCCTGCCCCTGGGTCAAAGCCATAAGCAAAGGCACTGCCTCCTCTGGGAAGCCCTCTGTGATTCACAGGGCCACGTGCAGGAGAAAGGATCCAGGTCAGTGTCTTCCTGACTTTTCTCTGGGGCTTGCCCTACATTGTGAGCTCTAAAGAAGGTTCTGGCATCTCTGCTGGGGCTTCTGGCATCCAAGAGACACTGGCCAGGGACAAACTGCAGCCAGTGGCCCAGGCTGGAGGCCGAAATTTGGGAGGGCCTGGGCTCTCACAGCATAGCTGGGTTCTACAGGCATCGCAGAGAGATGGACTGTCCAGCAAGGGCCGCGCACCCCCCTCCAGACAGCGTCCTGCACTCACGGAGGCTGGGCTTCTTGGCCCCACATCCATCCCCCGATTTGTGCAAGGGGTCTGGGCTCAGAGGCCCCCAGCAGCTTGTCTGAGCCCGGCTCTCCCTGACCATGGTCCGGAGCTTGGAGACGCTGGCCAGGAAGTCAGGGGTTACAGCCTGGACCCATGGAGCATCTGTAGATCCTCTGGCTCCCGAGGGGAGCTTGCCGCCCACTCCCCGCTTCTGCAACCCTGTGGCACCATCTGTGTTCACGTTTCTCACAGGTGGGATCTTGTCATCCGGAGAAACAGCTGGGTGTTTTATAAGGTCAGGCTTCATGGTGCAGAACGCAGGGCAATAAAGTCAGCACAGAGCAGTTACTTCCTGGGCCCAACCGTCGTGGGGCCCGGGGGCAGGGAGGTGCGTGCCTGGGCTGCACGCGGCGAGGGGGCAGCAGGGTCCTAGCGCGCTGGGGGCAGCAGCATGTGGCTGCGTCTCCGGGCCCTTGGACGGCTGGTGGTGGGCTTTCTGGTTATGGGAGCTGGGCTGGGAGGGCAACACCAGGGAGGCAGCATCTCTCCGTCAGCCTTCTCCTTCCCTTCCTCCTTCCACAGCCCACCGGAGAAGGCGCGGCCCCCTTCGGAGCTGCTGTGGGTCGCCCAGCCCTCATTCTGCTGCACGGCCCCAGCATGTGTTCTGGGGACAATTCAGTGGGATGCTGGCCGGGAAGCCACAGCTGCTTCTCTTGCTGCGAGGACGTCCCCCACCTGGCTGCGTGCAGGTACACCAGCCCCGGGGTGCCGGTGACTGCCTGCCTCCTTCACGGGGGTCCCTCTCTTCCCACACGGAAGGGCCCAGAATGGGGAGCGGTGACTCCCCCTCCTTCCTCTCCGTCACCATCCTACCTGCCCCTCGCCTGCCCCTCTTCCGCGTCATCGGGCCGCTGGGACTGTGGTGGCAGGAACTGGAGAGGCCGTGGACTGGACGGGGATCCCACAGGAAACATCGTCTCCCCGGCTGTGTCCGCACGGCGTGATGAGCCCTTGGGGACCAAGGTCACGGGGAGGGTTAGGGCATCTTGGTGCCATGGAGCGAGGCCAGGACCGGGAATCGTGCCGTGAAAAGGGTTTGATGGTGGAGCGAAGCCAGGAAGAGGCCCCAGCCGCCGGACCCCGCGAGTCAGGGAGCCGGCCCAGCACTCAAGGGCGCGCTCTGTTTAAGCAATGTGTGGGCATCCTCCTTCATAAACTAGAGAGAGAGGAGCAAAGATGGAAGGAAGGACATCATAAAAATGAGAGCATAAGTTAATGAAATAGAAAAATATACAACAAAGGGATCAATAATGCCCGAGTTTAATCTTCGAGAGGATTTATGGAGCCCCGGGAGCTCAGGGAGCTCGCGGGACATGGTCAGCAGTGGGTGCGGACTCCGACCCAGAGCCTCCCCACGCCACGTCGGCGTGAGCCAACGTAGCAACATAGACTGCTTCATGACACGGTGCTTTAAAGTGGACAATTTCTCGAAAAACACAGGTCACAAAATGCACACAGAAGAGAGAATAAAACCCGAAAAGTCCTGACCTATGACTATTAAAGACATAGGATTTATTACTTAAAAGCTTCCCTCAAAGAAAGTTCCAGTCCCAGATGTCCTCACCGGCAAGTTTGACTTAATGTGTGAGGAAGGGCCGATGGCCGTCTCCCATCAGCTCTCCCGAACGGCAGGAGCAGAGGGAGCTCTCCCCAGCTCATTATATGACCTTAACAAAAACCCACACGGAGCGCACGAGAAAGGAAAATCTCACCACTAAAAACAGACACAGTCTCTTAAATAAAACATCAGCAACTTTGAGAAAGGGTCCCGCTCCACGCCCACGTCCCCATTATTTCAGGGTCAGGAAACCTAGCTGTGCAGTTACCCGTAAAAACACAGGAAAGGAGAAGAAGTGTCCGATCGTCTTGAAAGACGCATCAAAAATGTTTGGCGAAATTCAACATTCTTTTTAAATAAAAATATCCATCAGCACCCTGGGAATAGAGGAGAATTTACAAAACATACAAAGGCTTAACGCTGAATGGTGCAGGGGTGAGTAGGAGCGAGGTGGGGGGAGCATGGGGGCTGCAGGTCCTCGGCAGGGCCGCCGGAACCCAGAAGAAAAGGTGACAAGATCTGAAAAGGGAGAAGCAGAAGTGTCGCGTGTTTGCAGACTAAATGGCCGCGTGCGCCGTGGATACACCGTCCAGTTTGGGTACCGGAGTCAGCAGGAGAGCTTGGCAAGGTCATTGGGTACAAAAGCGTACCCGGGGTTCAGCGGTGGCCCCACTACCCTGCATCCACAGCCGGACAACAAAGCTGAAGGGAAGGTCATACTTGTGGTGGCCTCAGAAACACTGAGCATCTGACGGACCGACCAGGACGAGCGTGGCACCTCTACCCGGAAGCCTCTAACATATTATTCAGAGAAATTTTTAAAAATCTCAGACCCCAAAACGATGGTCGTGGATGGGAAGACTCAGTATGTTTGAGATTCTCGTTTCCCAGACACCGATCTCCTATTTCAGCACGACGCCTGTCCGAACCCGGCAGATTGCTCTCCCTGTCCCCGAGCCCCGCTGACACAAGGAGGAAATTCTCCAGTTTGTTTTAACAAGTAAAGGGGCAGGGATAACGGGACGCGAGAGGAGAAGAAAGGAGGCTGGAGACAGGTGTGGGACGGGGACACGGCGGACGTCTCCCACCCACCGCCCGAGGGGGAACGAGGTCGGCCAAGGTCGGGCGCCCGTCTAAGCCCAGCCGGTCAGCGCCAGGGAGGCGAGCCGGCGCGTCGGTGTCCTGGAGCCGAGGGCCAGCTCTGCAGACAGCCCCATCCCGGAGTCGCCGCGGCCGTGTGATGGGGTGGGCGGCTCGCCCCCAACGGCGGGACACTTTGTCCACTCAGCTTCCCTCACCGCCACGTCTGTCCTCCACGCCGCTGGCCGTCCCCAGGGCATCGCCTCCCGACCGTGCCCCGTAGGAGAGCAGGACAAGCCGGTCCGGGGCAGGGTGGGCTGGCAGGCGGGCTCGCTGCGTGTGCCAGCTCGGGCCTCCCGGGACTCCAGGCCGGCGGCCGCACCGTCCCTGCTTCTTCTGGTGGACGCCACGACTCACAGCCAGAACGTGACAGTGGCCGCAGCAGAATCCCACGGGGACCTCGGTTTCCTCCCCTGCGGCCCGGGGCAGCTCCTGGGCCCCACCACACACGTCCTTCTGTTACTTCCGAGAGCACCTGCCAGGCTCCGGCTCGGCCTCAGGCCCCAGGCAGGGGCAGCGGGGGTGGCAGGTGCGGTCACCCTCTTGCCACCTCTGGGTGCCTCCCCGCAAAGTCGGCGGGGCTCCTGGCCCCTGCCCGTGAGGCACCCTCCCAGGGACAGGCCGGAGGTGAGTGGGGTGCCCTCGGGGGACGCACAGCCGGGAGAGGCGCCTGGCGGCTGGCCTGCGAGGGTGCGTGCGTCTCCCGGTCGGCGGCCCCCTGGAAGCCCCGCACAGAGCCCTGCCAGCCTCCACAGGACGTCCTGTCTATCAGCCGAGATGTGGGCGTGAGTCCCGCACAAACAGGGCCGGGTGGGCACCGCCGCCCGAGGAGCCCTTTTCTCCCGCAAGAGCTGGTGCTCCCTGGTGGCCTGCTGGGGCTCATGGGCGGTGACAGCAAAGGGCTCTGCGTCCCTCCGGCCGATCACCCCTAGCAGTGCACGGCCTCTGCTTCCCACTTCCCACAGGTCCCCTTCTCCCTTCCTCGGCCCCACAGTCGGAGGGGCCTGTGACTTTCCGGGCCTCAGGGCAGGGCAGGGCTCTCGGCCTGAGGGGGCAGGAAGGCAGGGAGGCCCAGGGATGGGGGTTGCTGGAGGCCCCCTCTGTGCTGGATGGTGGAGTTGGAGCTCATGGTGCAGGGGTGGGGGGACCCCAAGGGCGGTCCTGGAGCCCGCCTGCCCAGCACTGCCCACTCGTTAGCCCCCGTCCTTTGGTGGTCCCGGCAGGCTGCCAGCGACTCTCCAGTGCTGCCCTTGAGGGGCATCCAGAGGCGGAATGGAAGGCGATCCCAAGGAGGCAAGTCACCCTCGGTTCCTTGGAGGGTCACAGCCTTTCCCCAAACCCAAGCGCACCGTAGCCGCCCTGGAAACCGTCGCGCTGTCTGAAACGCCCGGAGCCAGAAGCACGGTCGCAGCCCTGTCTCGTCCCAAACGGCCCCAGTCAGCCCGGTCAGCAGGTGGAGGCACCGCCACCAAGCACAGGCCAGCTGCCACCTCCCCCTCCTCCCACCGCAGACCGTGCACGTGAGCGCGCGTGTGTTCAACCGTGAGTGTTCAGGCCTGAGCGTGCATGTGAGTGTGTGTGTCCGGGCATGAGCGTGCCTGTGAGTTCAAGCACGAGTGTGCATGTGTACAAACACGGTGTGAGTCTGAGTGTGTGTGTGTGTTCAAGCATGGACGTGCGAGTGAGAGGAGCCCACGCTGCCTTCGGAAAGCCAAGCTCATGGAGCTGACATGGTCGTGTTTAGGGAACAGCCTTGGGTCCCCAGGGCCCAGTGTCTCTGGGGCCGCAGGCCAGGCCTTCGGTGAGGTCAGCAGTGCACAGAGGTCAGGCCAGGTTCTGGGATGTGGGGGTGCGGGAACGGCCAGCTGCTGCTGCTCCCACCTTGGGGCAGGGCTAATGTGTCCCCAGCCGCCCGGAGGAGGCCCTGGTGGTAAGGCACCGGGTATATAGACCCTGTTGGATCAGGGGACCTGTCTCAGGCTTGGAGCTTTGGGACTCAGAAGAGAGTGACCAGAGGGGCAGGACCAGGGTCACAGGACCATGCCCATCTCCCCTGTCGCCCCTGGGGCAAGTGGCTTTCAGTGACCCCCAACCATGCCATGCCCCGTAGACAGGGTCCGAGACCCCGATGAACCATGTCCAGGATCTGGGGGGCTTGTCCCGTCCGGTGGGGGCCATGGCCTAGCTGGGGTGTTTGAGAACCGAGTCCTTGGAGCCCCTGTTGACCTTTCAGATGCTGAGACAGGTGGGGGCAAGATGGACCCACATCGTGGGCTCCCCCTGCTTTCCAGCCCCCCTGCCTGTCTTGAGGCCTGCTTGGAGCTCCAGCCCCCTATCCCCAGGGGTCCAGGCCTGGTCTCGTCCCCCTGTTCCCCACTTAGTGTCCCGGGGGGGTCTCAGGGAACTGGCAGGCCTCCTCTGACCTGGTCTTCTTACAGTCAGCGTCGCTCCGGGGCCGGGGGAGCCCGACTAGGGTTGACAGGTCCCACTTCCAGCTCTGTCTCTGGTGCTGGACATCCCTGTGCCATGGGGACCTCCCTCTGGTGGCTGCTGGATGTCCCTGTGCCATGGCATCCTCCCCGCGGGGGGCTGCTGGAGAAGGCACTCAGCACCGTCGAGATGTCCTAGGGACACGATGCTGTGGTGGGCAGCACAGGCCGATGGGGAGGCCCGCACGGCCCGGCCCAGCCAGGTGGGCCCCCATCCCAGCAGGTGCAGCGTGCCCGCCCAGGGGCTGTTCAAGGGGGCCTCCCTGGGAAGCCGGTGCCGAGGTTCGGGGAGCAGGCGGTGATACGCAGTCCCTCGGAGAGTCCCCAGTGACCCACGTCTCAGAGCTTGAACCTGGTGTGACCCCTTCTCTCCATGTGTGGGCAGAAGCCGGGGGATGTCACTTCTGTGGTCAGCGAACACAGCCTGTGGCTTCCTTCTGGGATTCCGTCTGCGTCTCCTTGCTCTCTGCTTCTGTCTCTCCGTGTCTGTGTCTGTCTGTCTCTCTGCATGTCCTAGTCTCTGTCTCTCTGTTTCGCTCTGTCTCTCTCTCTCTCTCTGTCTCTCTGCATGTCTTGCAGTCCTGTCTCTCTATCTCTGTCTCTCTCTCACCCCCTACCCGGCCCTGGGGGACCAACTGTGACGGCACAAGGCCACCCTGCGGGGAAGCCCATGTGACCAGGAACCGAGGTCTCCAGCCAGCAGCCAGAGGGACCTGGGGCCACCAGGAGGCAGGTGAGGGGGCCTGGAAGCGGGCGTCCGGCCGAGCCCTCAGCCGCTGCAGCTCCAGGGACACATGGCCACCCCCGGGGGCTGAGGGTAGATGCCACGAGGCGGGAGCTGTTCTCAGCTGGGCGGCACAGGGTGACTGGGACACAGCAGCCGATGACCCGCCCAGGCCACAGGCTGCATCTGCCTGGGGCAGGCCCGCTCCTGGGGGCAGCAGGAGCCCCGGCACTGACCTCCTCGTGCGAGATGCGGCTGGGGTAGGGGCTGGGCTAGTCTGACCCTTTCATCCCAGAGCCACGCCTGTGCCTTTACTGTCCCCCTCCCCCGGGCATGCTCCTGGGACCTCTCTGGGCGCGGCCAAGAGGCACAGGAAGCCGATGCGGGGCGCCGGTTTGCGGGCCCCACGCCGCACCTCCGGCAGCCGAGCGGGGATTTGCTTGATCCGGGCCGGCTGACATGACAGATGCCGCTCTCAGCGCAGGAGCGACGTGATTACACAGCTAATCAGCCTGCGGCGCCTCCGCCTGCCTCGCTGAGAGGGAGCGCCCCGGCACAGTCTGCGGGCGGCCTTCTGCCCCGGTATTTCATCCCTAACGAGCAGAGCTGCCTTCTCCGGAAGGAGCCGGAGCGAGGCCAGCCGGGACCCCGCCGTTCTGCGTGACCCAGGAGCACAGCGGCATGGCCGGGGGCCCCTGCTCACTGACCCGCCCTGCTGCAGGGTTGTCCCAGCGCCCCCCGGTCCCTGGCTCATTCTACCCGCCCATGGGCTCTGGGGTGACAACAGCCTGTGCTCCCAGGGACCAGCTCTGTGAACCCCCCTTCCTGGTGTGCTGGCCACCTGCCTGGAGGGGCCGTGCTCTCGCAGCCAAGCTCTCCTGCTGTCCCTCCCCAAGGCCCTGAACATCCGATTTGCCGGATGCGTTCATCACATGAACCCTGAGACCCAGGACCGGGAGGAACAGCCACGTTTCAGGGACAAAGGGACATGTAGTTGGTGGGGGTGGGGGGGATACGAGAGTGAGAGGCACGGTGGTGCAGGGGACCCTGCGACCACAAAACACGTGACTGTCAGCCAAAGTGGGGACAGCCGGGGGCCCCAAACATCAGTGTCCTCGTCACCCAACACTCAGCCTGTGACTGTGGCCTGACCAGGACAGAGGATCTGTGGATGTGATTAAGGTGAGGCCCCCGAGACGAGATCATGCAGGCACTAAACCCAATGACAAGGGTCCTCGTAAGAGACACACACAGCAGAGGCAGCCGCGTGAGGACAGAGAAGTGGGCGGGAGGCGACCACAAACCCGGGACATGGAGGGGGCTGGGCAGAGGCTGGCCGAGGCAGGAGGACCCTCTCCTGGAGCCTCAGGAGGCAGCGGCCTGCAACATCCGCATCCGGGATTCCTGCCTCTAGTGTGTCAGGGATGCCAGGTGTGTCTTGTCCCCCAGTTAGTGGTCCTGTCTTTGTGTGCTGCCCTCCGACAGGGCAGAGGCTCCAGGGACCAGCACGCCCAGCGGGAAGCCGGCTGGGGGCATGGACCCTCTGTCCCCTCCCGCTGGGGCCCCGCAGCTCCAGCAATCCCCCGCCCTCCCGGTTATAAACCGCAGGCGCGTCTTTGAGCTCTTCCCACGGCGCGTGGGGCCTCGGAAGGTGACCTCCTGTGGCCGTAATGATGTGAGCCCCACGGAAATGTCCTCTAATGGACCCGGGGTCAAGCCTTCAGGACTTCACGAGCATGTCCAGCTCCAGTCCCTCAAAGTCCACATGTTGCGGGGAACTCCAGTGAGACACCCTGTTAAACGGCTTGCGACGAAAATATGAAGCGTATCATGACCACAGGACGTGAGCCCGTCACCTGGAGAGGCGCTTAGGTCTGTTGGAGAAGAGATGGCAACAGCGTCGCGGTTAGCCACCAAGCTACTTAGTATAACTTCCGCCCGATTTTGCAAATCATTATTTTCACAGTCAACAGGCAGGAGGTGATGAATGACGGGCCGCAAAGCTGCTCCCGGTGGCGTTGGGGACACCGGCAAACAGCACCAGGGAGGGCACGAGGGCGGCTGCGTTCCCCTGCAGGCTCACAGGGGACGGCAGGCGAGGGCCGCGGAGGACACAGCCCTCGGGCACCCTGACCTCATGGCTGGTCAGTCACCCACGAGTCCAAGAGCGAGTCCGAGGGACCCTTGGGCCCCACTGTCTTGCTTTGCAGGACATCATGTCTTCCGTGTTTTCTCTTCCTTGCTCCTCATACGCCCTGTTCTGGGCTGTGTCGGAGGGAGAGCTCTGACCAGGGCCCCGGGCAGGACGGGCTGCTGCTTCTTCGAGGCCGCTGGAGCTCCTTCCCAGAGGTGGCCTGGGCTACATCCCTGGGAGCTGGGACTGTGACTTGACACAGAAGAAGGGGCTTTGCAGATGGGGTTACATCAAGGATCGTGAAATGGGGACACTGTCTTGGATGATTTGGGCAGGCCTTAAATGTAATCACCTGTATCCTTATAAGAGGGAGGCCAGGAGGGGGATCTGACTGGAGGACAGAGGACAGAGGACAGACCCAGGTGGCAGTGAGGTGGCCCCAGGAGCCACGGACTTTTCCCCAGAGCCTCTGGAAGGAGCTCAGCCCTGTCGACACCTTCATCTCTTCCTGGAGAACCCATCTCAGACTTCAGACTGAGGATTGAGGGAGAAGAATTCCTGGGGTTTAAAGCTAACACACTGGGGGGAATTTTGTACAGCAGCAATCGGAAGCCGATACACTCCTGAAACACCAAGTCTGGAGGCGGCACCCGCGTTGGGAGGGAGGTGGTGATGCCATCAAGGACCTAGGCTCCTTCTCTCTTTTCTTCTCCTTCTCTCTTCTCTCTCCCTTCCCCCAGCCATCCCTGAATATTGGCTCTTTGTCCCTGGCATCACACACTCAACAGACACCGTCCGAAGCAGGAAAGGATGAAGGGTGAGGCAGTGGCGGGGTTTCACCTTATGTGGTTCTTTCATCCAAGGGAAAATCTCAAGGCACTTCCTAGGCTAGGTCCAGTCAAGTTCCCGTGGCTACTCAGGGCCAGTTCGTAGCAGAGAGAACAGATTCCTCGGATTGGCTTGGACCAATCGTAAGTCGTGTCCTGAGCTGGTCACAAGTTTCCCCTGGATAAACAGGTTCTGCTGGCAAGGAGGGGATGGTGACCGGGTGATCTGCCATCTGAGAGGATGGGAGGCAAGGTGGGCTCAGGGCATGAACTCCTGGATCCCCCCACCATCCAGCTGCCTCCCTCGGGTGCCCACGATTGCCTGTCTCTGGAGGGTCACCACCGGATGTCCTCAGTCCCAGCCTGGCTGCTCCCGCGTCCCTTTCAGCACGCCGCACCTGACTTTCCCAGCTGAGGGGCAGGGTCCAGGCGTGCTCAGCCCCTCCCCCACCTCTGCCAGGGCACCTCTGGGCCCTGCGTGGGCAAGCAGCTAGCACGTCCTGGCGGGGGCTTCGCTCCAAGCCCCTCCCCTCATGATGTCAGGGAAGAGTCCCAGGGAGGTGGGGAGGGCAGCCTTGGGGAGGAACTCTCTCCTGCGGCGGTGGGTGTCGTACCACCGACCCGTCCACTGGTGCAGGTCCTTGCACGTGGAGGGCACAAACTTGCCCCTAGCTCCGTCCAGCCGCGGACTCTGGAGGCCGGGCTGAGCATCCTATCCCCTCTGTCTTTGTCATACGGGGGTCCCCTCCCCTATATGTCTGACGAGAGCCTGGTGCTGGGTGCTCTGGGGGTCCGGCCGGGCTGGAGGCCAAGGGCGCGCAGCAGAGGGGCCCGGGTGTGCTGGGACACTGTCTCTCCGCTGTGGGCGACTCCCTGCTCTCAGATCCTACGTGGCCCGTCCACAGTGGGTTTCTCATGGGCTCTGAGCCCCACATGCAATGGTCAGGCTGCCCCGCACCCTCCCAAGCCCCCCGCCCAGCCCCCTCCATCTCCTCCCCGATCCAGGACATGGCTCCCAGGCTCCCACAGGCCCCCATCCCGCACACGCCCGCAGCCCGCATGGATCCCTGCCCACCGAGGGTTCTCTCCCGCCTGGTACGCAGCAGCTCGGCGAGCCCCGCGCCCCCCAATGTTATTTTTATTTATGTACCTGAGCACTCCCCAGCAGCTGCTTTATCGAGAGTGCTCCGCCACCGCGTAATTAAAACAGCACTGAGCATCTAACTGGGCGCAGATCACCAGAGCAAATGTTTGTTTTGCTGCCGTCCATTAAGGCCTGCGTGGGGAGCCGCCGCCCCCGCAGGAAAGCAGGCGGCCAGGTCGCTCCCGCACCCTCCTGGGGGATCCCAGGGACGGGGCAGGCGGGCGCCCCGTGGGGGCTGGGAAGGCAGCAGGGGTGGGAGGGGGCCGCTGGAGGGCGAGGCAGCCTCAGGGCTTTGCTACAAACTTTCCACTGCAGAGCAACCGTCCATTCCGACCCTACGGTCTGGAGGTCCAGAGTCTCCCCAGGCTGAGGTCAGGATGTCGGGGGGCTTCCTTCTCAAAGCCTCCGGGAGTCATTTCCACCCCTTTCCCAGCTCCGGAGGCCATGAGCATGCATCAGGGTTTGGCAGCCCTCCCACTGAGGCACGCGCCCCTGCTTCTGTCCGTACCCCTCTGCCCGCCTCCTGAGCACCTAACCCTTGTAGGGTCCTCATTCCCGGGGCCGGGTTAGAAGAGGGTGTCTCTGGGCCCACGCAGAAGCCTGCTGCACCCCCAAATGAGAAGGACTGTGGTTGGCAGGGGACAGGGTGTGTGGGCGGAGGGCCCAGTGGAGTCTCAAGTCAACGTGTCTGGGAGGGGGTCAGGATGCCCACCCGGATGGGTGGCCAGCGGTGGGGTGGGGGGCCAGGCACAGGTGCAGAGTCAGGCCTCATGGGGACGGGGATGGGTCCCCAGACCTGGGTCCCACAGTTCCTGAGCGGGGTATGGAGCTGGACGGGGCAGGGATACTGGAATAGAGGGGGTCATGGTCCAGCTCGAGGGGGCTGAAGGCACCCGTCGGGGGCAGGGAGCCCCGATTCCCAATCTGTGCACACGGCCTGGGGTGGCCAGGGATGGGTGAGCTCCTCTACGTCCCGAGCTGTCCGAGCCCATCCCGCGCGGGTGCCTGGTCTGCAGCTGAGAGCCGCTGGCGGTTCCGGGGCGGCTGGGACTCCGAAGCTGTGTGCGGCGGGGGCACCCGGGGCCAGCTGTCTGCACTGAGCACAGCGCGTCCTCCCGGAGCTCACAGAGGCAAGGGGAGCAGCACAAGGAAGAGGGGCCCCTTCCAGGGCAGGGGAGGCCTGGAAAGAGCCGAAGACACGGGGAAGAGGAAGGCAAAGCCCTTAGGATGCAGGACGCGCTTCATTCAGGTCCGTTCTCTCCCTCTGGTTTGTCCGGTCGTACACTGCCCCATGTGATTCGATTATTTGCATGATTTTGAGCCCTGGTCCTGTCTGATCTGCCGGCCGGGTCCCAGGGCTACCGGACAGGGGCTCCAGGGGCCAGCCCTGCTCACGAGGGGTCTCCTGTCGTGCCCCTTCTCACCATCTGCCCTGTGGGCCTCCGCCGGTCCTGGCCGTCTGTCTGCCTGGGCGTCCATCTGCCCGGGTGTCCATCTGGCTGGGTATCTGTCTGCCCGGACGTCCGTCTGTGGTGCGGCTGACAGGGTTGTCAGCTAACACTGGCTTTCAAACATGTCTTCAACTTCATGTCCCACTGCCCCCGCGACCGCCTCTCCCGTGGCCCTCGTCCCAGGCGGACTGTTTCTCTCCCCGTGGAGCCGTGGCCCTCCTGCTTCACCCGATGTCCCATTAGGACACAGGGCTTCCATGGGACCCCAGAGGTGGTAGGACTCGGAGCCCAAAGCAGGGGTTCAGGACATGCTCGGCCCCTTCTTCATCACCTGCCTCGGCCCTTGAGAGTGATCAGGGCACTAACAAGACCCACAGGACGGCAGGTGCCCCCGGGGGGACACCCCCAGCAAACTGGGGTGCTCCCTGTCCGTGCTCTGCTGTTCGGGGCCTCTCTCCTTTGCCAGCTGGGGGGGGTCTTTCCCGGGGCCCCTTCTGTTCTTCCAGCCCCCTCTTTAGGGCTGTAATCCCTCCTCCCCGGCATTGCCCCCCAGGCTGCTCTGAGCCTCCTCTCCCTCCTCCAAGATTTGCCCCCCCAGCCTCTGCAGGTGTTGGCTCAGTCCTGAGCCCAGGTCCCACCCTGCCTCCTCCCCCAGGAGCTTGCTTTGGCCGGCACTGGCATCCCCAGGGACCGTCCCCTTCCTCTTTACGTAGGCAGACCCTCCCAGGGACCCACACCGCCCTTGTGTCGGTGCCTGACTCTGTGGGTGGTGATGACATCATCAGAGGCGGTTACTAGGCAACTGGGCTCTGCAGTCAGGGGTGCGGGCTCTGTGGTTCCAAGGGCCCTGCCAATTTCTTAAAACGTCAGACCTCCGAGCAGTCGGTCCCGCAGAAGGGAGGAAAATCCAGCCAGCCTCACGGCGCTGGCAAGCCCCCCTCAGCTCTGCTCTCTGACTACATGGGTTTTCCGAGAGGCGACCGTGTGAGACTAACCTCATTTTCTTTTCTTGTCATGGTCCTTAGCCCGGCGGCTGGGGGCCCGTTACTGCTGTGATTTTAGCGGGCATTTGCCACATCTTCTGTGTTATCCTTGAGGATGAGATGGGAAGTGCATCCCAGATGAACTGTTAGGCGCGTTTGGTCTGTTCTAGAGAATTACAGACAGAGAGCTTAGCTAATGGCCCAGCGTCACCCTGCAGGGAGGGCGCGGCGGGCTCCCCCAGGACCTGACGTCAGTCCTGCGCTGTCGAAGGTTCTTATCAATGATTTATGGGGAGACGTGAAAGACCTGCCCGTCACACACATGGCTGCCCAAACAAAGGACAGGAGGTAGCCTGTGAGGAAGAATCGTAATTCAGAATCAGCTCTGTGTGGACACGGTCGAGCATCCGCAGAGACAGGGCTGGTAACGGTCCGGGAGGTAACTGCTCGGCTGGACCACAGCCCAGAGAGGCCACAGCCCAGCGAAGAGCTCTGTTCATCAGAGGAGCCACCGAGGAGGTCGTCCGTGACACGCGTGCCTGACGAAAGACTTACTGCCAGATACAACCCTCCAGCACCCGCTATTTTTTTAAAAAAAGGGGTCAAGCAAACGGGTTAAAAATTAGGCCAACTACGTAAACCGCTGTTTCATGCACAGGATGCCCAAATGTCCCCCAAGCGCAGGAAGAACGAAAGGCTCCATTTCACCGGGAAGCAGGGGGACGCGACCCTATCACAGTGTGCTGTTGCCTCCCCCACGAACGGCCCACGGGAAGGAGGGGGAAGGGCTGAGCGCCGGCAAGCCGGGGTGCGATGGGGGGCCTGGCAGCGCCCCTGGGCAGTGTCTGTGGAAGCCAAACACACGCGCGTTCTGTGGTCCGTGCCCACCTTGGGTGTGGACGACAGAGCGGCCCACGCGCTTCTGCCAGAAGACGCCCGGGAGAGCGCCTACAGCGGCCGTGCACAACGCGAGGCTGGAGACTAGGAAAGCCCCGACTTTGCTGCACGACACAGCAGCGTGAGTGAAGTTCACCGACGGAGAACCAGGCGCAAGACTGCGCGTGCTGGGGGTCTGGGCCAGGAGGCACGAGGCTGCAGGGCCGGAGGTCAAAAGGGCGTCTGCCTTGGAGGCTGGGCCCTGGGGCGCCTGGAGCGTGGAGGCGCGTCCTTCCCGCTCGGGTTCGGCCGCAAGTGGCCGCTCCCCGTGCAGTCCACCTCACGGCATCTCCGAGGCTCTCGAGTTCCGGGATGGCCCACGTGACTCCCACTTTGACCCTGACAGATGAGGCAGCAGGGACGTGGCCTTGTGCAAACAGTCGCGAGACCAAAGCGTGCAAACAACCGCTTCCAGATTGCACTGCGGGCCACGTAGGGCTGCGACCCCGGGGAGGGGACAGGACGTGAGCCCCGTGGGCGCCCCGCTTTCTGCTTGGAGGCAGGTCCCTGCGGGGCACAGCCCTCTGCTGACACGAGGTGTGCACAGGGGCTCGGGGAGGCTGAGAGGCTGGGGTTCGTGGGGGAGGAGAGCCACGGAAGAGGGGCTGTCCACAGGACTGCTCTAGAAATCTGGGCACATTCAAGTTCGGACCAGCCGGAGAGAGAAAACCTTTTCGACACTGGTGCGAGCAGCTCGGGCTGCCACGACACACGACCGTGGACCGTGGGGTGTAGACAACAGACGTTTGCTTCTCACCGCTCTGGAGGCCGGGAGCCCGCATCTGCGTGCTGGCGGGGCCGGGTCCTGGAGAGGGCTCTCTGCCGGGTTTGCAGATGGCAGACTTCTCCCCAGGTCCTCGCGTGGCGGGCCGGGGGAGAGAAAACACTCTCCTTTCCGCGTAGCACTGCGTTCCGCAGGAGCAGGGTCCCACCCTTAGGACTCCATTTAACCTCAGTCGCCTCCCGAAGACCGTACCCCCAGAGCCGTCCACACTGGGGCTCAGGCGTCAGGCTCCAGGTCTTCAGGGGACATGATGCAGCCTGAGCAACACCCCAGGCCTTCAGTCCAGATTCTGGAAGGGCCACCATCTCAGGAGGAGGACTGACTTAGCCCGGGGCAAGTCTACTCTGCACAGGCACTAACAAGTCTCCAAGTTCTGACTGTGGTCTCAGCCAAGTCAGTTCCTGTTGGGCTGAGTCTCCCAGAGACAAGAACTGTGCACACTGGACCCAAACCGTAACGGAACACGAGCTAACATTCCCGGAAAACAATGGGAAGTGGGCAGAGTCAGGATGGGAGTCAGCCTTTAGGAGAATGGGTCAGAACCGAGAAGATCCCTGTTTTAAGTGTCCCGCTGGAGGGCAGCCCCAAGTCTGCACCACGCAGGTCACAAACGTCATCCAAAGTCCCCTCAAATGCGTGCCATGTTCACGGCTTGAAATCTAGAGAACCACATTTTAGGCCACCTCAGCCACAGAAAGGTAAGAGATGATCCCAGAAAGGGTAGATTCAAAGATCTGTGTATAAAACCTGTGTGGTCTCTGGATGGCTGTTGAACCCCGCTGGGGCGGGGAGGACGCCAAACAGCCCAGCCACAGCCAGAAACCCAGCCGAGACGTGCGACCCACCCTGGAGGGACATCTGTTCAAATCATACCAGAAGAATTGCCTGTGAAAACGGTGAAAATCGATGCGCTTCAATCCAGAAGCTCTACAACAGGACGTCTACAAAATCTAGGATGTAATCTAGGACGGGAGGAGAGGAGAAAATGCAGCCCATTCTCAAAAAGTAAAAGATAAGAATAGAAAAGACAAGGCATAAAGACCAACCCTGAGACCCCCAAGATGTTGAACGGAGCAGAGGAGGCTTTCAAAGTGATTATTGTCACTGTGCCCAAGGAAATAAAAGAAAATATGTTCATAATGAATGAAATGATTGGGTATTGAAATAGAAGATAGAAATTGTAAGAAAGAGCTAAATGGAAATTCTGCAACTAAAAAATGTAAATCCGAAATGAAAAGTTCACAGGATGGGCTTAACCCCAGAATGAAGGCAGCAAAAGAAAAGGTTAGGGAACTTGAGGAGACATCGGTGGAAAGTATTCAATTTGAACAAGAGGGAGAAAAAGAAGAGAGAAAAAATCCAATTAAAAAAAGAGAGCTTCGGGGGCCTGTGGAAGGGGGACAGGGGAAGTCTGAGGTATCAGTGTGCTGGGAGATGAACGAAAGGGGAGCAGAAATGTTTACATTTTAATTATTTTTTGAAGGAATTGGGGTTTAAAAATACCTGAATTTGACGCAAGACACCGGCTCCGACTCCAAGAGCTCCGAAAACCGCGCCCGATCTAAGCGCCAGGCAGCCACGCCAACGCACGTTCCAGTCAAACCGCGAGACAGAGAGAAAATTTTGAAAGCAGCCACAGAGAAGCGGCACGACACCCGGGGGAGCAATCGTTTAGGTAAACGCTCCTTTCTCGTGAGAAACCAAGAGGGCCAGAGGCGGTGGGAAATATGTTTAATGTACTAAAGGGGGAGAAAATTCCTATCAACAGAAAAACGATTCTTCGAGAACAAAGGTGAGAGGCTGTCTCAGATTAAAAAAAAAAAAAGAACTTTTCACCGACACGGATGCTCCAGGAGGCTCTTCAGCGTCAGAGATGACGCCGGTGGGGGGACCGGGGACCTCAGACCCCAGGAGAGATGTCACACGTGCCCACGGCGCTGAGAGCACAGGAACAGGCTCCAGGGGGACCTGCTCTCTCTCTCGCCTCCCACAGCATGTGCGGCCTGGGCACACGGAGGCTCCTGCTGCCACACTTCAAGCCTGTGTCACTTGCTCCTGGTGTGAGGGGAGGGGAGGATGAGGGGGCCAGACCCCAGGCCGACCTCAGACCCTGGCTTTCATGTAGTGAACAGTCGGGCTGGTCACGCCGGAGGCTCATGGCGACGGGGGGTCGGGGGTGGGGCTTGGGCTCCCAGCAAGGGGAATGGGGGGGCTAGCGTCGTGGCCCAGCTGTGCCACCTCAAGCCAGCGGCCTCGCCTCCGTGTGTCGATTACAGGGACCAGATGAAGACTCAGGACCCAGGGCAGCTCTAGCACCGGAGGTCTGGGAACGGCTTCTTCGGGGTTCTGGAGCTTCCTGGCTCTCGGATCCCACAGGAGATGAGGAACCGAGGAAGGGAGGCTCTGGGCAGCTGTGGTTCCCACGTCTGAGCCCTCGTCTCATCCACGGAGCAAGAAGACTGGCTCTCTGCCCCTGCCGCAGACCCCGTTCTCAGTCTGGGTTTGTGGGGTCCCGGCTACCAGGCTTCCTCCCTGTGTCTGGGCCCAGGGCTCTGGCATCAGAGGCTGGGGGAAAGGTTTCTCTGCTCCCTGCACGCAGGCTTCCCCTTGTAGCTCCCACCCAGTGGTTCCGGACACACCCGTCTCCATGCTCAGACAGGCCTTCCTTCTGCCTCTTTGACTCCTGATAAATTCAGCCCTAACTTCCAAGCTTGCCTAACTCAAGGGCACCGGTCTGCAGGAAGCCGGCTTGAGGCCAGGCCCAGGCCCAGCGTGGGGCGGCCTCCCCCAGCCTTGCCGGTGCAGAACACAGCTACTGGGACTGCGGGACGGGAGAGCACTCAGCTCCTGGCCCCTCTGCTGCTCGGCAGCCTCCCTCCTGGACTCGGGCACAACCTGCACCGGCCCCTCCTCTTTGACCCCGTGGGCCACCAGGAGCAGGGCTTCCTCGGCAGAGAGAGAGTGAGAGGGACAGTGACATTGGAGCTGGAGGCCGGGAGTGGGAGGGACGCGCATGGGGGCCTCTCGTCTCTCTTCACGCCCTGTCCCAGGAAGGGCCTTGCCACCCCAGAACGTGAATATGGATTTGTGCCTAAGGATAGGAGGTGGCAGGCTCCGGCCCTAATTAGTGCGTGATGACTGCCTCCCACAGCCCCTGGGATCTGGGGGGGCGGGCATCAAAGGGGAGCAGCCTGCTAATCCCCCTCTTCCAAGGGCAGCATCTGCTTCCTCCCCTCCCCCAGGCGCAGGTCTGACAGCAGGCCGCAAGAGTCTTGGCTATTTAATTAGGACGGAAATCTCCCCCAACCCTGGGAAATGTTTGCATTTCAATATTTCCTTTGCTGCTGTGACACCCTCCCCCATCCTCAAAGAACTTTCATCTGCAGCTCAGCCGGTCCCCCTCAGGAGTCCCCGCCCTCCCCTCTCATTCTGCATCCAAGGGACCATGCAGGGCTGGGTGTGGAAGCGTCTCTGCGAGGTCTTCCCCCCCCCCCCCCCCCCCCCCCTCGCTTGCTGGGCTCCGGCTGGGATCCAGTGCTTCCCGCCGCTCCGGCCTCCCGCCCATGTGCCCCCGGTCCTACCCTGTGACCTTAGCCAAGTGGTTCCCTCTCCGACACCCACCTGGGCAGGTCCAGGCCCTACGAGGAGCCACCCAAGAGACATGACGTCAGACAACACCTCCGTCCTTCCCTCACTGGGCCTTTACGGGCCCTAATCCAGTCTGCCCTGCTCCGCTCCTGGTGTGTGAGTTTGTGTGTGCGCACCTAGTGTGAGTGTGCACGCGTGTGAGGGTGTGCGAATGAGCATGCTATGTACATGCCCACCTGTGCTTGTTTGTGTGTGTGTGCACACACCTTTCACACGTGTGCCAGTGTGCACGTGGGGGTGTGTGTCTGTGAGCGTGCACGTGTCTGGTTCATCACATGCATGTATGTGTGCAAGGTTTTGTGTGCCTGTGCATGGGCGTGTGCACATGTCCGCGTGTGCACACCGGTGCACGAGTCTGCGTGCGTATCTGTGTGTGTGTATGTGGGCATGTCTGTGCATGTGAGTGTGAACTCCGCGTGTGCACACCGGTGCACGAGTCTGCGTGCGTATCTGTGTGTGTGTATGTGGGCATGTCTGTGCATGTGAGTGTGAACTCCGCGTGTGCACAC
>NW_019154104.1:32784252-32791961 GCF_002288905.1 Enhydra lutris kenyoni
TGGTGCACGAGTCTGCGTGCGTATCTGTGTGTGCGCGTGTAGACATGTAGGTGCGTTGGCTCTGCTCAATGGGGAGCCCCGGAGGTCAGTGCCTGGTTCTTTTCATTTCTCTTTAAACAAGTGGGTGCTCAGGTCCTCCGCTGACCCTCCAGGGCCAGTGCCCGGCCGGACTGCAGCGTGAACGAACACGCGGGGCCAGAGCTGGGAGCCAGGCTAGGGGGCAGGTCAGGGACTGACTGGGGGGGGTTCTTGGCTCCCTTGGCTCTCTCTAGATTCAGTCTCTGCCTTTGTACCAACATGTCCACCCCCAAGACCAGCACCCAGGGCACAGCCAGAGGCGTGCAGGTGAGGCCGACTTTGCCTCTGGGAGTCAGCACCCCGCCCCACGCTCCCCCCTGCCTGGTCCCAGGGCCCCCTCCCCAGCATGTTCCCCACCCACCCTCTGTCCTCCTACACTTCGGACTGGAGAGGCCCTCCAGGAGGCGGCTAATGAGAGGTGTCAGCTGGCCGCTCTCCCCCAGAACCTGCGCCCTGAGCCACCTCTTAAAAGGGAAACCCTAACCTCACGGTGTCCTTTGAACACATCCTGCACGAGCCAGGAAGGAGGCTGAGGCGGCTCCTCAGAGCCACGGGGGGGGGGGGGGGGGGGAGAGTAGAGACGGGAAGATTGATTTCCGCCGGCCTCCAGAACCGTGAGTTCTTGAGGAGCTGTTCATCACGCTGTCCTGCCCGCGAGGTGGGGTCCTGGGCTAACAGATTATGACCATTGTTATTCTGCCTCCCTTCCCATCCCCCACACCAGAATTTATGCCTTTTCCAGACAAAAACGCTCTCATGCATCTTCGCCGCAGCAGGTATGGGCAGCACGGATCACGCCGGCCGCGTGACACATGTCGGTGGAGAGCCCCACTGCCCACGGAGGGACACGCTTGGGGCTCCAGGGGCCCTTGCCCCCCACCGCGCCCCCACTCCTCAGGGGGCCACATGTGTCTTCGGGGTTGCTGGGCAGCCAGGCCCAGCTCACAGTGGTGGCTCTGTAGAGCCCTGGTACGAGAATGGGTGAGTGTGTGAGTGTGACTGCAATGGGGCTGGGGACGAGAAACCAGGAACCGCCCGAGTCAGAGACGGACAGGCGGGGTCTCAGGGCGAGACCTCTGCTTGCTCAGCTGGGGTCCCCCTCGGAGGTTCCTCTCTCTGCCCCCTCTGTGGACGCCCTGGCAGGCCTCGGGCCCCTGGAGAGGGTGACACCCCTGCCCGGGGTGGTAGGGGGGCTGCTGTCTTGTGAGGGCTTGGAAAGCAGAGGTGCTCGGAACTCGGTGAATAGCCGTCTGTCCCGTTTTATGAAATGCTTCTCGAAATGCCTGCGGATGACCCTCCGGAGGGATGGAGGCAGAAAAATAGCAATTAAAGTCTTGTCATCGGACTCGTTTGGGCCGTTCCGTTGTTCAACCTTGCAGAAAGGGTTGGTGAGCGTGCGTCACGGGAGGCATCACCTGGACGCGCGGCGGTGAATGTGAATCAAGGCCTAACGACGCGCTCCCGCCCCCAGGCTCGCAGCTCCCAGGGCTGCAGGCCGCTGGAGGGGGGCGCGGGCCCACTATGGCCCAGGACACGGGGACAGAGAACAGCTCACGGGCTGTCACTGGGGCTCAAAGCCAGGAAGCTGCAGGCACGTCTGGGAAGGCCACTCCCTGGGCCTTCTGCTTGGACAAACACGGGCGCGTGCAGGCCGGTGTTGCCATGGCTCTCGGGCCACGCCAGGGTGCCAGGCGGCCACCGTGGGGCCAACGGGTCCTGAGATCAGGCCCTGGCTCCAGTGGGAGGCGAAGCCAGCTGCAGGCTTGCTGTGCCCACTCGTCCCCGGGCGGCCAGGGCAGACCCGCATCGTCCCATGTTCCAGGTGAGGAAGGAAATCAGGAAGCAGACGCCTGCCTGGAGTCCCCGGGATGGGACCCACCCCCGCCCTGCCCCTTGCAGCCTGGGAGCCAGACCTTGTCCTCACTGACATCCTTGTGTTACGGCGTCTCGGGAGAAAGATGCCCGAAGGGCGCAGAGCTGCCCCCTCTGCGAGAGGTGCATCGACTTCCGCACAGGTGGTTCGTCTCAATTCTTTGTCGTAACGCTGCAGGGGGCTCCACGAAGGCACCAAAGTGCGTTTGGCCTCAGCCACGGCACAGTGACAGGAGCAGCGGGTGCGTGGGGCCGGGCAGGGGAGCGGGCTGGGGCGGGGCCGGGGTCTGGCTGCCACGCAGGGTGATGGAGAGGCAGCGCTCCGCCGCGCTCAGAAATGCCGTCTTGTTCCAGCGCCGTCCGAGCAGCCGCAGGAACTGCGGAGCTGGCCAAGGGCTTGGGAGAGGGAGCTCGTTTCCTGGTTTCCCTCCTCCGCAGCTGCAGCTTTTAAATCGCCTGGGGCCGGAGGGGAAACAGGGTGGCCGAGCTCCTCGGGTTTGTCAAGGTTTCCCAGCCTGGTAACCCAGCCAGCCAGCTGTCCCGTGCACCTGTCCGTCCGTCCGTCCACTCTGCAGCAGGTCTCCCGTGCGGGTGCGCAAAGCTGAGGCACGTCCGACCAGGCACTGCCCGGGGAGCCCTCAACCGGGGAACAGCAGGCGCCGTCGGTGACGAGGTGGCCGCTACGGGGCCTGTCCTCGGGCTCTCTGTGCAGGAGCACTTCGGGGCCCCCAGGCCGGGTGAAGGAGCCACAGCTGACCAGCCAAGAAGTGGAGGGGCTGAGGGCTTGTGTCCGGCTGTCTGTCCCGGGAGCAGTGCCCCTGACCTCCGTCCTGAGGCCATGCCACCTGCCCCTCCCCTGGCTTGTACCCCAACTGCGCGGCATGGGGATGTGTACGTTCAGAGCACACGATACCCTTCCCTGGGCCACGTCAGCCCTGGGTGGACAGCAGGTGGGGGAGGAACTAGTAGGTCTGGTAGGATAACAAGCCAGTGCGTTCTGCCCTCACACTGGGCACTGGCCGATCTGCTTCCAGAACGCAGAAACCTGGAGGGAGACAGGCCTGCAGGACCTCCTGCCGCAGGTCAGGAGACGAAGACCGCACAGGGCACACGGCAAGGGACACATCGAGGCCATCGGCTGCTTCTGTCCCTGGCATGGCCTGCGGCACGGAGAGGACCCTTGCGTCCTGGTCCATCAATGTCCAAAACAAACCGCGAGGAACACTTCCCCAGTCGTTCATTATATGTCCAGGAAGCAGCCATGCCCTGACCAGCCACCTGGAGTGGCCCCTGCCCCCCAGCTACGCCCCCACATCTCATTTACGGTCAGAAGGGCTGTGTCTGAGTCACGGCCAGCTTCAGTTTGGGATTCTACAAGATCCTCTCTGCACCCCAGCCCGCCACTCATTTACACCACTGGAGTGTGAATTCCATGAATAAATTGTATTATCTCGGGGCCCGCGGGATGACAAAAACATGAAAGCCGCTCCATCCTGAACCGCCTGTCTCTCCTCATTAACACGGCTAGGGCCAGGGGAGCAGGCCCTCCTGGGAGGCTCATTTAGATTTTAATTAAACTGGCTTTCCCAAACAATTTGCAATAAATTAACGACAACCAGGCTTGCCACGTCCAAGCACAGGCACCCCAGGCTTTGAGGATGCTTGCCGGCTCATACCTGGGGTCTCCTGCATGCCAGGATCCGGCTCGGGCGGCCTCCCGGCCAGCCCTGGCCTGAGTTCAGGCCTCCTGTACCGCACCGAGGGAGGGGCTGCCAGCAGCCACATCAGAGCAGAGGCCAGCAGACCCCCACGCAGCCCCTGGCATCTCGAGCCCGGCCCCCACCCAGCCACCCGTGCCACCTCTCAGGCTGCAGGAGGACCGAGGCGGCGGGAGTGGTGCGGACCTCACCCTCCACCCACGCCAGCAGCAGTGCTCCAGGGACCCTGCTCCGAGGGGTCACTCCCGGATAGCGGGTCACTCAGGCACTGCGTCTGCAGAGCTGTGGTTGGACCTGGTGTCCTCAGCCCTGGCCGGATTTGCCGGGGCACCTGTGCCACACGCCAGAAGGCCATGTGGGCCTGGGCTATGGCCCATCCCCAGGAGGTTTGTGGGAAGAAGGGGCCCTGGCGGGGTTCAGGGTGAACTGGTGTGGCCGTGGTCCCTGCAGCACTTTGCAGCCTTTCTCCAGAAAGCTCTGGATGAGCGGACACCTTACCCGGAAAGGGATGCTCAGGCCAGAGGTCAGATGGCTATGGGGGGTCTCCCCCGGGATGGGCCAGCTGGGATTCAGGGCAGTGGGGCCCCAGGATGCAGAGACCCTGCAGACTTGGCCTCCTGGTGGGAGGATGGGCGAGGGTTGGGGTCGCCTTCCCTTCTGTGCATTCCGGCTGCCGCTTCCCCACCGCGTGGCCTGGTGACTTACTTCAGACCCCACCGGTCCTCCTCTAAAGGGGACTGGAGCACAGCAGCCTCGTGGCAGGAGCACCAGGATGGCACATGGGAGACTCAACACGTGGCAGCTGGGGCAGAGCTGCGGCTTCTGGAAATGTCTGGGAGGCCTTGAGTCTGCCTCAGACAAGAGGTTGGGTTCCCAGGGGCGGCAGCTTCTGTGGCTGTGTCTGCGGGAGTGAGTCGGGGACGGGAGCCCAGGACGCCACAGCGTGTTTCCCACAGGAGGCTCATCGCATGGCCTAGAAAGAACACAGCCTGATCCAGGTCCCGCACGGCCTCCGGGGCCGTCACAACACTCTGCTCTCCACGCGGGGTCCCCATCAGGGCGGGCACGGGGGCAACACCTGTGGGGCTTTGCTCGCAAGCCTTCCGGCCTGCTGGGCCCACAGAGGCCTCCGGCGGCACTCCTCATGGGGAGGGCCAGCTGCACTGTGCACCCCACACTCGGAGGAACACCCCCAGGGCTCCCGGGCCGATGACGTGGGAGCACCGTTCTAGACAAGCACCTCTTTGTACCCGGCGGGCTGTTCTTGCCTGTTTTGTGGCTGGGCCGGGCGCTGAGGGAAAGGGGGCGGCCCGTCAGCTGACACACGTCTGTCTGTGCCCGGGGGGCAGCGGGAGGTGCTGGCTTACGTCCGCCCTTAGAGCGACTTCCGGGAACCATCTGGAAGGTTTAAGAGCAACCAGAGATGACCCAAATGTGCAGTGGCTGGAGAGCACTGGGGGCTCGGAAAGACACAGGCCTGCCGGGGAGGCAGGGGGCTGGGCCACGGCCTGGGCCCACAGGGGACCGCCTGTCACCTGTAGACAGACATGCCTGAGCAGGGCCATCTTCCCGGGCATGTGACCAGAGCAGGCGCCCCGGGTCCCGCTCTCAGACAGGAGACAGCAGCTCGAAATTCTTGATAATTTTATCCCCAGGTTTGAGTTTGCCTAGCGAAGTTCGATGGGACAATGGAGAAGGTACCAGGGGCTTGGATCCCGATCCCGCCTCATGCAGGGTCCCCCCCGCCCCCGTCTCTGGGACAGTTCCCCCCAGTGGTGGCCCCAGGCCTGCCCACACCTGGCAGCTGGGGCCTGTTGGGAGTGGGAGGTCCGTGTCCCACTGTCACCCCAGTTCCCTGTTGGGTCCCCAGGCTACTGTGGAGGGGGAGAGGGTCACAGTCTAAAGGGGAAAGTGAGCAAAGTTTCTTGCCGACTTGAGCTCTGAGGAGCCGGGTCAGGTCCTGGGACAGAGTGAATGGACCCGGGCAGGGCAGGGCTCAGGACGGCCTCTGCGAGCCAGTGACATCGTGGGAGGCCCACAGGCAGAGAACATTCTAGGCAGCAGAAGTACCCGTGCAGTCACTGGGGTGTTGAGGGGTTCCTGAGCAAAGGGTAGGCTCCCTTCTGGGTGCGGGAGGAAGCTGGGGTGAGTGGAAAACACTGTGCTCCTCGATAAGGACTAGGAGGTCGGGGGTGCACCTTGGACCATGGGGCACGCTGGGAATGCAGCCCAGGAGGGGGCCTTGGGGTGCCCCTAGGCCTTGGAGGCGTTCTGGGGGTGCAACCCAGTCCGTGAGGGCTGTGGGGGGGCAACTTGGGCCATGGGGTCCTCTAGGGGTAGCGTCTGGGCGGTGGGAGAACTCTAGGGGTACAATCGAGTCATGGGGAGCCCTCGGGGTACAACCTGGACCAGAGCCGGATCTGTAAGGTCCACCTCAGCTCTGACGTTCTGATCCCCTGAACAAGGTGACCTTCACCAGACCCTTCTGGCTCCTAGCCTCCATAACGTCCACACCAGAAGCTTCCGGTGGCGCAGCTGGGGGGGTCCGTCTGGGTGAGCAGGCCGGAGCTGCTGTGGGGAGAGGCAGGGCCAGGGGCGTGGCTCCGGGAGGCGTGGCTCCGGGAGGTGGGTTGGGGTCTCAGGTACACCCCTCCAACCTCGCAGCCAGCTTGGTTGACCTACAGGGCCTGTGACAGCCCCCAGCTGGCCTGGCCTGGTTTTCCACGTTGCTGAATGGCGCAGATTCTACTGTGTCCAGGGCTTGCGCCAGAGTTCATGGAGCCCATATCCCGTTTCCCTCCTGCCTGACGGGACCTCGGTGCCAGCACAGCCTCCAGCGTAATTCTCCCCCATCACGGGCCCCAGCAGCAGGAGGAAGGAGGGCTTTTGGGCGTGTAGGGGCCGCAGCTTGGCCAGGCAGCTCTCCTCTGTGAGGCACGTTCTGTGGGAGAAGAGCCCAGGGGGCTGCGTAGCCCAAAGAGCCAGCCTCAGCCCCCACTCCTGCCAGGTCCCCACCTTGGAGGTCCAGCACACAGGGCCCCACTCTGAGGAGCCTGGGGCACCCTCCATGCCCCATGCCAGCATCCTGAGCAGCCACGGGTGCCTGAGCCCCAAGACTTGAGTGTCCACGAGAAGCCCGTCCTGTCTTGACCCCACTGTCAGGACCGGCTTTGGTGGGCGCTCTGCTGGGCATCAGCAGGGGCACCCGGGCTGGAAGTCTGCTTCTGGGCCCAGGAGCTGTGCCCTCAGACCTGCTCCCATCCCCTGAGCAACTCCTGTCCCAGGTACCAGCAGGCCCGGCTCCAGCCACCGGAGGTGGGGCTTCGGTGCCACGGCGAGCGTCACGAAGCCTCGAGGCGCAGCTGTCCACATACAGATGAGGGGTGGAGACCAAGGCTGTGCACGGGCTCTTGACCCAGCCCCCGGCTGCGGGGAGCTCGAGCACACAGTGTGACCTCAGCCTCTGGGCAGCCAGGCTAATAGCACATCCAGGGCCAAGTGCCCTTCCCAAACTCAGACCCCTCCTTCCCAGAGGTATGTGGAGGGTCTTCAGAGACCCCCTCTCACAAGCACCCTTCCGTGGCCTCCCTCTCTGTGGCCTCCCGGAGATCTCTTCCCACCTCTCTCCTCCCCTTTCAGCTCAGCCCTGCTGGGGATTCTCGGTTGGCTCTTGGGGTCCTCCCACCCTCTCCAGCTCTGGGGTGCACCTTCGGTCCTCCAGGTCCTGGCAGCATCACCCATCTCACAGCCATTGCTCCTGCAGGGGAGGGACCTGGGACTCCACTGTCTGCGCTCCTGACAGCAAAGGGGAAGGACAGTCCCTCAGGTCACAGGAGAGCTGGGTCACAGGTGGCTTCAGGTCACAGGTGGGCGCAGGTCACAGGTGGCCTCAGGTCACAGGTGGGCGCAGGTCACAGGTGGGCACAGGTCATAGGTGGCCTCAGGTCACAGGTGGGCGCAGGTCACAGGTGGGCGCAGGTCACAGGTGGCCTCAGGTCACAGGTGGGCGCAGGTCACAGGTGGGCGCAGGTCACAGGTGGC
>NW_019154104.1:32791971-32871990 GCF_002288905.1 Enhydra lutris kenyoni
TTCAGTCCCATGTGTCAGACCCTCCACAGCCAGAGGCTGGTCCTCTGACCTGCCAGTGTTTTCCCCTCATGCCTGGCCAGGTAAGAAAAGGTTATCCCTGGAAACAGGGCAAGTGGATGACCCTGGAGGGTCCCTGGAAATACTGGCCTCTGAAATTTTCTGGCAAATTCTGCATCCCAGATTCCCTCCCCTGACTCCAGGAAATGGTGCATAGGCTAAAATGATTAATAAAAGTCACCGCCCCACAAGACAAAGCTAATTTAAAAGCTTGCTTGTTCCTAGTGGAAAAAATGGGATTAACATCTAAAATATCTGCAAATTAGCTGGAAACAACCTGCCAACTAAGTCCCCGGAATCAGCAGCTCAGGGAGCATGTGCAGGCTTTAGGGTCTGCGATTTTCAAGCCCAAAGTGGCTCAGCATTGTCCAGTCGGGGTGGGTCACCCCCACCCCCGACCAGCCAAGGGCACATGGGTCACTGTTGTGGTCCAGGCAGGTCAGCCTCTGGGGGTCCGGAGAGGGTGGAGTAGGTCTGGAGAACCACACAGAAGTTTCCAGCATATCACACTATTTAAATGCTCCCCCTTTTTCCGTCTCTCCTCTCAAATGTGGGTTCTTATTAACCCTGCATCAGAGACAACTCTGCTGGGCTGTGGTCTTTCTTAGCAAAGCCCAGATGGGCTGTTCATGCTTTCTAAATACGCTTTTTGTTCCACCAGTGCCAAGGGAGCTCCTACTCGTGCCGGGCACCCTCCCGGGCCCAGGGAGCGCAGCGGCCAAGCGCAGACAGGCTGTGCTCAAGGTGGGGGTAATGTTCTGGGGAGTGGGGGAGGGGCCGGCAACGGGCTCCAATCCGATAGAGTAGAGTAGTGCGAAGAGGAAGAGAGAATGGAAGAGGATAGAACGGATGGGAGCGGTATCGACAAACACGATGAGGGAAAGTGAAACAAGGCAAGGATGCAGAGTGGTGGGGGGACAGGAGTGGCTCTAGATCTCGGAAGCTCTCTCTCGGGAGGTGATATATGAACGAAGACTGAAGGGAAAGAGGGCAGCTTGTGAAGGGGTAGAGAGAGAAGGACATGGCTGGGGCAAACAGCAAGTGCCAAGACCCTGGGGTGGTAGGAGTTCAGCACGTTTGAGGCACGAGACCCATGTGGCTGGCACGGGGAGCGGTGGCTGCTGCGTGGTGCTCTCGGAGGCCTGGGCAGGGCCTGGTCTGCAGGGTCTGCTGCGCGGGGAGGGATGAGGGTTGAACCCCACCGAGAGGCCCGCTCTGGCGGCTGAGTGCGGAGTCGACCGGACAGGATTGGGACTGCAGCCCAGTGAGGGCACTCCGGAGGTCGCCCAGGGGCGGGGCTGGGCCCAGGGACAACGGCGGGGCTAGGGCGCCGTGGTGAGATCCTGGAACAGGGTGTACCCGAGGAGCGAGCCGGCGCCCTGGCGGAGGGGGTCAGAGATGGTCTTTACGCTGACAGAGACGCGGTGCTGTTGGTGGTGACCACAGCTGTGGGTGTCTTGGGCATGGGGAAGAATGTGACTTCGGCAGTGAGGAGGCTGAGGGGAGCGCGGCCAGTCCCCACGGGGGCTCCTGTGGCCTAGCATGGTGCCTGCCGGCGTCACCAACACCCACATCCCAGCTCTGACCTCCCTTCTCCCCGCGCTTCTCCGACGCTCTGCTCAGTGAAAGTCCTAATTCCAGCGTGGCCCGCCGCTCGTCGGTCTGAAACCACGTTCACAGGGGGTTGCACAAATGTCCCCCGCGGTACATCTGACTCAGGGGGACTGCATTCATCCAAGCCACGTGGCCTCCGCGGGCAGAGCCTTCCCGCAGCGCTCACTCGCCCTGCTGCTTTCCTTCGTGCGGTTTTTCTGCATTAAAGACAAAGGCACGTTCGCCCAGTGTTTGCTCGCTTACGGCCAGCCGTCCCCTCCTCCCCCCGGGTCGCAGCGGAGCAGGCCTGGACTTGTCTGCGCCCGCGTCACGTCCCCGAGCCTGGGAGCGCTCCTTGGCTACCTGTCCTCTGTGGTGCCTTAAGACGGGTTGAACGAAATGAGGACTGGGTGAGCGTGTTCGTCCCTTTGGGCTGCTCCCCAAAATATCCCAGAGGAGGGCCCGAAGTGACAGCACGTATTTCTCACAGTTCCGGAGGCTGGACGTCCAGGAGAAAGTGCTGGCCGATTGGGTGTCTGGGCGTCTCTCCCTGGCTTGCCCATGGTCCCTTCGCACTGTCGTCGAGTGGCGCAGAGAGAACTCTGGAGTCTCCCCCTCTCCTTACCAGGGCGCCAATCCCACCATGCCAACCCCCGACCTCGTCTCACCCCAACCACCTCCCACAGGCCCTCCAGCCAATCCCCCCGCAGAGGGCTGGGGCCTTGATGTGCGGGTCGGGGGCGTTCAGTGCACAGCGGCAGGCAGACTTGTTGCTGTGGAGCCCCAAGGAGGCCACACGTGTCCGAGCGGTCAGTGCCACGGAAGCATCCAGACGGAGACAATTCAGCGTTTGTATTTCTTCTGTGGCTCTTTTGTTCCAGCAAACAAAATGAGACGAAACGGGCGCCTGGGTGGCTCAGTGGGTTGGGCCTCTGTCTTCGGCTCAGGTCATGATCCCAGGGTTCTGGGATCGAGCCCCGCATCGAGCTCTCTGCTCAGCGGGGAGCCTGCTTCCCCCTCTCTCTGCCTGCCTCTCTGCCTACTTGTGATCTCTCTCTCTCTCTCTCTGTCAAATAAATAAAAATAAAATCTTAAAAAAAAATGAGACGAAACACAAAACCAGACAAACACGAGGGGTCCGTTCATTGTTAAAGTGACCTTTCAATAAAGTTGTCTCCCTTTTCCTCCCTGAAGATGAGAAACAGAGGCGGGAGTTCCATCCCCCTGGAAAGCAGGACATGGGGCAGCTCCCAGCCGGCCCGGGTCATCAGGCTGGCGGTGTGGATGGAGCCCCCTGGGCTGGGGACTTTGGCCCCAAATGACTGGCCTCATTTCTGCAAATGGCTGGTTTAGGGAGAAAGGAGCCAAAGGACCTGTTAAAAACCCTGCTAGGAAAAGGAGGGACGGCCAGGAGAGCCGGTGTCACGGGCTCTAGGGCAGACACCCTGCCCCAGGTAGGCCAACACTTGGTTTTGCTGTTTAAATCAGGACCTTAAAGATCTAAATGAAAACGTCTTCTATGAGACAAAAGCCAGAACAGGCTTGAAGAAGACGCGTCGGACCAGGGGAGATGACGCATGGGCTCAAGCAAAGAGGCAGGAGAACAAAACTGGGGCACCCCAAGGGGGGGGGGTCAGCCCAAGCCAGCGGGAGGGGAACCAGGTGCCAGCAGCGGGACACAAAAACAGAAGGAGCCAGAGTCGAACAGATTAAAGGAAAGGGACAGAAGAGAAAACAGGGAAATAACACACATAACTCGTGGCTCCCGGAAGACCACAGAATGGACAGAAAAGGAAAAATTTAAGGGGTGCCTGGGGGCTCCGTCGGTTACCCGGTTGCCTTCATGATCCCAGGGTCCCTGGATCCAGCCCCGCCATGGGGCTCCCGGCACAGCCGCGAGTCTGGTTCTCGTCTGCCCGCCGCTCCCCTCGCTTGTGCTCCCTCTCTCTCCCTGACAAATGGATAAATAAAATCTTTTTTAAAAAATGAACAATTTGAATAATTCCCAAGGACTAAACCTTGGAAAGGGCAGCTGTAGGAGGGAGGCTGTGGCCCCTGCTCAGCCCGGGCCTGCGGAGTGGGGGTGGGGCAGGCCCCCAGCGGGAGCCACGCGGGCGCAGCGGGGCCCAGAAGGCGTTGGACCCTCAGCTGGCCGGGGTCTGCTGCTGCCCCTGCGGCCGCGGGGGACGGCCTCGCCAGGCCCACGCCTTCCTCCGGAAGAGAGGAGGAGCCAGGAATCCCGTCCCAGAGTAAGATTTTACAAGCCCGCCTCAAATCCAACCACACACAGGCGTTTCTGAAACTGTTCAGGAGCGCAGGGGCCCTGGTCGACCCGGGTTCTCCGTGAAGAAAGGGACAGACACCTGGTGGCAGTCGGCTGGGAGGCGACGGAGCCGAGGGGCGCGTCCCCAGTAGCTCAGCACAGGGGCGCCAGCCGCGGGGTGGGGGCTCAGACAAGGCACCGCCTGCCCCACGTGCCGGCCCCGCCCAGCCTGGTCGCCCCTTTGACCCTGCGCTGCCTTTGCTCCTTCTTTGCCGACGGGATGGGACGCTCGTGGCGCCGGGAGTCCCGGACCTGGGCCCTGGGGCGTGGGCGCTCCGCGAGCTGAACCGAGTTGGTACTGCTGACCCCCCCGCCCAGGGCTCCTTCGCACTCAGGCAAGGCTGGACGGTGCTCCCTGGCCACTGCCCGCCTCACCCCCGTCCCCCACCCCCGGGAGTAGTTTCTTAAGAAATCACTTGCGCGCGTCCTTGGCTCGGGGCCTGCTCTGAAGCCCCTGGTCCCAAGGGACGTCTAGGATCCACAGGGCTAGGCTCAGGGCCCCGGAAGACCTCCGCGTGGCTGGAGGGGTGCGCGCACGGCCGCGACGTCTGGGCTCGGAACACGGAGCGCAGACACCCAGCCCACCCGTGCGGTGATCCCCGCCCCAGCCGCTCCTGCCCATCGCCGGTTCAAGGCCGCCTCGGGCTCCCGGGCAACAAAGGCCCCACCCCCATGCGAGCCCCGCTCAGGCCGGCAGTGTATGGCGGGTCTGCGCTGCTTCCCACCTGCAGCTGTCGGAGGACAAGGTTCCTTATCTAGAGAACGTGGCGGGAGGCAATCAGCCCTCGGGACCACGAGGACACAGCATGTGTGGCTGCGGGAGGACCGGCTCTGAGGCCCGGTCAGCCTCTGCGTCACTCAGGCCCAGACCCAGAACAAGCTGTGGCAGAGCTCCCCCGACTGCCGCGGCCAGCAGGGTCGTTCTCTCCCGAGAGCGGTGAGGTGACGTAGATTTACTAAAATCAGTCTCTTCACACTCTCGGTTGGACCCCGAGCCTCTTCCAGCCACCAGCGTGCCAACAGTAGCAATCATAGGAAAATGAGGACACGTCACCCTTAGGGGCACTCAGTCACTGGGCATTTGCAGGAATGGAGAGGATGGAATTGTGTCCTTATTTATTGATGAACGAGAGGGGTGCGGGAGAAGTGACTTGCCCAAGGTCCAGAGTTCTGACATGGCGGAGCCAAGATTCACACCCACGCACGTGTCCTTGGCTTGCTCTGGGAAGACTCTGCCTGCTGGGGTCTGTAGGCTGGCCCCGAGCCGTGGGAACCGCAGGGAGGGAGGCAGCTCAGCGTGATGGGGGGTCAGGGTTGGAGATGGGGCTGTGCTCCTTGTGTCTGTGGTTCTGCACAGGGTGAGGGGGACCCAGGAAAGACAGCCACAAAGCAGCTGGGAAGTTCTGGTGCAGGGACTCAGCACCGGGTGGGCGGGAACCCAAGACACCCACCTGACTGCAGCTGGGCAAGGACTTGGGCCATGTTTAAAAATCGAGTCCCGTCACAGATTAGGCACGGTGCCTGGTGCCCTGGAGCGTGGTTTAAAGCAAATACACCCAGGCCGGCATCTACAAGGGCAGATGCCCCAAAACAACACGGGAGTGATTCTAGCTGCCTGGAGAACACGTGAGAGAACCTAGCCCTTAAGGAGACAAAGGCCGATGTGGGTTAATAAGGATGTTATACCCGAGAAGCCGGAACTACCTTGAGCCTTGATGGTGCAACGTCCAACCTCGGAATGTATGAAGGGACAGGGACAAGACCGAGTGTGTTGGAATCTTCAGCTCAGTAGCCTTCATGTGCACCAGGCCAAGCCCCCAAATGAATAAGGATATGGAGGCTGTGGCTCGTGGAGTTAGTGAAGGACCTGCATGCTGTGGGGACAGAGTCTCGAAACACTGCTCACTGGTCCAGAAGTCAGTGGAACACCAAAGACGCATGAATCACCACGGCGTCCCATTCACTAGGGAAATACAGTTTTTTAAGAAATGAGATGTTGTTCAACTGCCAGATTAGCGAGTTTAAAGGTATTTTGAATAACAATTGTGGTGAGAAAGGGGAGAACAATAACCATCTTTGGAGAGCAGTATAGGCTGTGATACCAATCACAGATATTGGTTTCCCTGTGTGGCCACACGATGTGGTCTAACAGAGAGAGGTGAGCAGAAGGGACAGGTGTCGCCTCCCTGCAGAAGCCCCAAGAGCCAGCACGCTGTCCACAGTGCTGGCCTTGCCTCTGCCACCATGACTAATGGTGACCCAGGGAGAGGGCCCTGCACCCTCCTGGCTCCCACAGTGAGAGGAGCATGGAGTAGAAATGAGCCAGGCCCAGTGCATATGAAGAATGCTGAGGAATGAGCCCTCACTGGCATGACCACTGAGATCTGGGGGCCATTTGCTAGCATGGCACAGCCCAGCCCTTCATGATGGATCGAGGGGACAATTTGGTAATAATTCTTACTAAAGTGTTAAATGCTCATGAAGTGTGGCTCAGCAAATCCACTTCTTAGCAATTACCTTTAAAAATACCCAACACAATTCTCTTTCTGAGCAATCGACTAACATTTCAGGCTGGGAGCAAATGGAAAAGCTGGAGGAGTGCAAAGGCCATCTGTTTAAAGATATCAGGCCACTCTGGAAGCAGCAGGGAGGAGAGGGGCTGGAGTCCCAGAGAGGGAATCACCCCCAAGAGGGGAGGTAAGGGTCTGAATGTGTTTCGCCTGCCCTTTGCTGTCCCTCCTAGGCTGGACGCTGAGGGTAGAGGCTCAGTCCAAGCAGAAGAACGGTGTGGGGGCAGGGATCAGGCAGATTCAGAGACGGGACCTCAACACGCGGCCAGCAAGACATTTGTCAAGTTCTAAAGCTATCTGGTGTGGAAAGCTGAAATCTGAGTTTGAAAACTCGGAAAAATAGAGCAGAATGTGCTGAAGGCTATCCCCGGGGCAGGCCCTTGGGAGCCCACCAGGCCCACGTTTGAACTGTTGGAAGGTGCTGCCCCCTGAGATAGGTGAGCCCGTGAATGGTCAAAACCACAGCCCAGCCCTGACTGTGGCGCAGTTCCTGTGCCGGGCGGTCCCTCCCCACTCTCTGCAGAGAAGGAGCGAACAATTTCTGGTGGCAGGCACTCTGTGTACCTTCTACAGATTTCCTTTACACAAGATATCCAGCATCCAGCTAACTAACTAACCAACCAAAAAGCTACCAGGCATGCCAAGGAACACATGACTGAAAACCAAGAAGGAAAAACGGGAACAGAAGCAGAGGTGGCAGGAACATTGGAATCTGCAGATAAAGACTTTAAAACCCCTGTGGTACATGTGTTCAAGAAAACAGAGGATTGTATCAAAGACGTAGAATACAGAAAAAGACCTAAAAGGAATTCTAAAACTGGAAAACACAATGTCTGGAATTGAGAAGCCAGGAGGTAGATTTAATGGCATTTCAGACACAGCGGGACTCTGGGTTAAAGAACTGAGTGAGGGGCGCCTGGGTGGCTCAGTGGGTTAAAGCCTCTGCCTTTGGCTCAGGTCATGATCCCAGGGTCCTGGGATCGAGCCCCGCATCAGGCTTTCTGCTCAGTGGCAAGCCTGCTTCCCACCCCACCACTGCCTGCTTCTCTGCCTATTGTGATCTGTCAAATAAATAAATAAAAATCTTAAAAATAATAAAAATAAAAATAAAAAAACAAAGAACTGAGTGAGAGGTGAATTAGAGCTGTCCAAAGTGAAGCAGACAGCCGTGGTAAGCAGGAAAGAGACAGGCACTCGGTGAAAACACCCATCCTGGGTGCAGGTGCAGCCCCGGAAGGAGGAGCAGTGATGGAGAACTTTCTGAAACTGAAGGCAGGTGTCCACCTGCAGATCTTGGAAACTCTGCAAGCCCCAAGCGGGATAAACGCAAAGGAAGCCACACCTGGTCATGGAGGAACCCCAGAAAACAAGAGGAAAAGGGCAAACTTTAGAGGTGACCAGGGGGAAATAATGCATTATCTCACAAAAGAAAAGAAAAGAAAGCACCAAAGAGATTGAAGGCTGAGTTCCTGCCAGAATGAAGGAAGCCGGAAGGCAGCGGAATGACAGCTTTACAGCGCTGAAATAAAAAAAGAACTGCCAGTCTAGGATTCTGCAATCAGTGAAAAGACACTTTGGAAATGAAGACGTTTCAGGCAGGGAAGTACTGGGAGAATTCATCACCACCAGGCTGGAACTAAAGAAATTTTAAAATGAGTTCTTCTGATGGGGAGAAAATAATGTCAGCAGAAGCATGGAAATGTCACAGGGAACGAAAGCTGTGGGTGGGAAGGGTAAGTACTTGGGAAAATGTAAACAGGTTTCTGTGGTGTGTAGCAGCAACAGTTGTGGGTTCTGGCGTATACAATATTCGTTACCTTTACATGCAAAGAAACAACGAAGCAGAAAGCTGCAGAAGTGAATGGAGAAAAGAGTGCCCGCCCCCCGTCCCCGCAGAGAGGAACTCAGCACAGTCCCTGTTCATCCTGAACTGTTACCTATGAGTCAAGAATGATGCTGAATTTCTCACATTATCACCCCACATAGGAACAGCACGGATGACTAGCAAGGTAAGAGAAGGAAAGTGGGATGATACAAAGGTGACATGAATCTGAGACAGAGCAAGAATAAGAGGGAAACGGGACTTAAAACACATGGGCGTCTAGAAAACAGACAACAAACCAACAATCTAGAAATTACATTACACAGAATGGGCGAAATATCTCAAGTGAAAGACCAACAGTGTCAGGTTATCAAACAATTAAATCCAATTATATGCCACTTAAGAAAAAAAAGACACTCCTAATCTAAGAACATAAGACAGGTTGAAAGAAAAAAAAGAGAGAGAGAAAGGTAGACCATGCCACCAGTAGGCAGGAGAAAGCCAGAGGGTCCCTAGTACTGTTGGAGTGGGCACCAAGGAAAGATGCCATGCTGGAGACGAGTACAGATGTCTGCTGAAAGGATCAACATTTAAGGAAGATATTACAATCCTAGATAAGCATCAACAATGTAAATGGTAGGAAACAAAAGTTGACCAAACTGAAGGAGAAATCCATAATACTCACAGAGGGGGAATTTACCCACCTCTCTTGATGGACGATTTACTAAGCAGACAAAAGCAAAAAAAAAAAAAAATCAGAAAAGATATGGAAGTTCTGAACAATACAGTTGATGGGTCTGCCTAACTGACAGGTGTGCTGACCACTGGTCGGACAGCGGCCGCATGCCCGTTCTTCTCATCAGCACATGGTGCTCACTGGCATGACCGCAAAGGCTAGAAATCAGAGGACTGTGTTCTCTGGCCACTGTGGGATTAAGTTGGAAGCAAAAACATAAATACAACTGGAAAACCCCCAGCTGCTTGGAAATTAAGCCATCGACCTTTAAATCAGGTCAGAGAGAAGATATCAGAAAGGAAAAGAAAAGGCAACCAAGTGGATTGCCAATGGAGACACAACATGTCAAAACAGAATTCTGTTAAAGCCGTGCTCAGAGGGAAATGTATAGTCCAATGTGTGTATATTTAAAAAAAAAAAGAAGGGCGAAAATCCCTTTCACTTTCAGGAAACTGGAAAAAACCTAAGCCCAGTGAAAGAAGAATGAATAAAATGATAAAGACATGACAAAAAAAAAAAAAACAACCCCAATGAAATAGAAAACATCAGAGAAAACCCACCATGCTGAATTTGATTCTTTAAAAAAATGAATAAAATGGGTATGTCTCTAGCAAAAATGATCAAAGGGGGGAAAAAAGAGAGGAAGCATTAATAATAGCAGGAATGGGGCATTAATAAAATTAAGAGGGGATATTATGAATACCTTTGTTAGCAAATTCTGTGATGTAGATTCAAGGGGCATAGTTCCCCTTCAAAACACAACTTATCAGGATTGACAGATGATATTTGATTTGATCCAAAGAGTCTGATATTTATTAACTAAATTGTATCTATTATTAAAATGTTCAAGAAAATCCAAATCTCAAATGGTCACATGGTGTATGTCCTGAAACATTAAAGGGAGAAATAACACTGACTTTACACCAACCATCTTAAAGAGTAGGAAAGGAGAACATGTCCTAAGTCATTTTATGGCCAATATGACCTTACTATCAAAACTCCACTTGAGGAGGGACGCCTGGGTGGCTCAGTTGGTTAAGTTGCTGCCTTCGGCTCAGGTCATGATCCCAGGTTCCTGCGATCGAGTCCCGCATTGGGCTCCTTGCTCAGCAGGGAGCCTGCTTCTCTCTTTGCCTCTGCCTGCCTCTCTGACTGCTTGTTGTCTCTTTCTCTGACAAATAAATAAATAAAGTCTTAAAAAAACAAAAAACCAAAAAAAAATCCACATGAGGAGAAAGGAAAATAATAGACTGATTTCCTTCATTAACATGGGAAATATTGACAAACTGAATCCAGTGATATATAAGGATAATAATCATGTACTGGGACCATTTGGGGTTAATTCTAGGGATGTAAAATCAAGTAATATAATACAAAAGCTAATGTATAAAAAAGAGACATTTGTTCATCTCAGTTGATACCGGATTTTAAAAATTCCAAAGATACACATTGATAAAAAGCTCTCAGTGATTTGAGAGAGAAGTGAGTGGTCTTCCTTAAATGGTAAGGACACAGAGTAAGCATCAGAAGCAGGAACTGGACGGATGCCCACTGTCAGAATTTCTACCCAACATGATATCATCTTTTATGGGAAATTCAGGCAAGAAAAACAAATGTCAGTATAGGAAAGAAAGAAACCAAACTGTCGTTATTTGCAGATGCCTTGACTACTAGTACAAGAAAAGCCAAATCAATCTAACCATAAACTCCCAGAACTAAGAAGGGAATTTAGCAAAATCACCAATTATATTTTTATATATCAGCAAGCCAATTCTGAAAAACAAAAATTTAAACCCATACTATTTACAGTAGCATTAAAAATATCCAACATCTAGAAACCACCTTTGCTGCTTTTGTTGCCAGAGATATTTAAGGCTTTCACACTGAAAATCACAACATATCTTTTAAAGGAATCAACGAAGACCTAAATAAATGGGAAATAACACCGTGCTCATAGATTGGAAGACTAAATATTGATGTTTTGATGTAAATTCTCAAAATAATCAATAGTTGGTACAAATTTTGCCAAAATCCAAGATGTTTTTCACCAATGGATGAGAATAAAACAATCTTGGAGAAGAACAAAACTGGAGGATTTGCTCTGTCGGATAAAGTGGCCGACCCTCTTATGTGATGTTTTTTTCTGAGGGGGAGACTAGAACCAGAGTGGAGGGCAAGTGTGTTTTATGTTCAAATACGTTTTCTACTTATTGCTAAGACAATGTAATCATGATTACTTGAGTAGGTAAAAATGGTATTTCAAGCAATCAATGGAAGGTTTCCAAAAAGCACATTTCCTGGCAAATAAATAAAACTTCAATATATTAAAAAAGTTAATATTATTACAAATGACATTAGTTTATGTTAAAGGATGAAAACTTGAAATTATTAACAAAGTTCTAAACAAAACATTGTTACCAACTGGTAATTAAAAATTATGCCCTTATACATTTGAGGGAAAAAAGGGAAAAAAGAAATATTACTTAAATTCCAGACTATCAAAAAAATAATGAAATTGCTCACAACTAATGGGTTTCTACAAAGCTGTCCTCAAAGATAAAGTCACATCTGTAAATGCTTTCGCTATCCAGCCAGGGAAAAAAAGATCAAAACTTTGAAGTCAATGAGTTTTTTTTTAAAGCCCTTCCAAGGAAGATTAAAATAGTGGGGATAACAGCAGAAAATATTAAATTAGAAAAGAGAAAAATAAGACTTGATAAGTAGATTAAGACCTATGAGATAAGTAAATTAAAGAGCTAAGTCTTTGAAGAATCCAACACAACAGACCAAACTCTGTCTCATCTAGCTATTACAAAGGGAGGGAGGGGGGATGAGAAATATCAATTAAACAAAATTTTATATCATGTAAGAAATAAAACAAATAAGCAGACAATTTTAAAAATTAACAAGGAATTACTTGCACTGTTGTATGCTAATAATTCTGAATAAAACAGATAAATGATCAAAGTTGACATTAAAAGAACTAAACAATGTGAGTAAGTCACTCTCTCTTAGAAAAAAGTGCTGAAAATAGGAAAGAATTTCCTCCAGACTCAGGCACTCCTATTGAGGAGATACTGTAAACTTTTAAGGCATGATTAATTCCAAAATTATGTACTCAGTTTTAGATATTTATAGATTTGGAAAACTTGCTAAGTAATTTTGACAAATATATAACCCACCATGTGTTCTTCAAACTATATTAAATAGGCATAATGTAAAAAAAGAAGAATCCATGATCTCATGAGGGTTAAAAAAAAAATCAGGTTCAGTAAAGTCAACACAATCTTTAATGAAGAACAGCTCAAAGCCTTAAACATGCAAAAAATAAATTTTAAGAAGGTCAGGAATACAATCTGTAGCATGTCCTAATCTTATTTGTCAACCAAAGAACCATTTCAATCTGGAAGCATCTCTTGCGGGTGATGGTCTGGGGAACATCGTTCAGGAAAGCTTGCTATCAAATATAAAAACTCGGGGTGCGTGGGTGGCTCAGTGGGTTAAGCCTCTGCCTTCGGCTCAGGTCATGATCTCAGGGTCCTGGGATCGAGCCCCACATCGGGCTCTCTGCTCAGCAGGGAGCCTGCTTCCCTTCCTCTCTCTCTGCCTACTTGTGATCTCTGTCAAATAAGTAAGTAAAATCCTTAAAAACAAAAACAAAAAAAATTATAAAAACTCAGGCAAAAAAAAAAATGAAATTGTAACCAACAAAATTCAGCTGTATGTTCAATTAACAATCTCTGAAGGTTTGATATAGGAAGGAAAGACTGAATTAATATAATACAAATATTTAACAATATACAATACATTAATAGGCTTCTAAACATTATGTGCATAAATGCTGAAATATTATACAGGAAATTTTAAAATGTATTCTTAATAAAAACACTCAGTAAATTGTAAAGGCTTTTAAATAAATGGTTAATAAAAGGTTTTTTAATAAAAAGTTTTTTAAAAACATAAAATGCCCATGCAACTACTTAATAATTCTATGTATTAAAAATATAATAAACAAGATTAAAAAGTCAAATAAATAAATAAAATCTTTAAAAAAGAAAGAAAGGACGGAAGAAAGACTGTACAAGTTATAGGACATGGGTGGCTCAGTTGGCTAAGCATCTGCCTTCAGCTCGGTCATGATCCCCAGGTCCTAGGATTTGTTTATAACAAATGTAACAAAGAAAAAAAATATTTTTAAAAAAAATCCTTCACAAAGGGGCACCTGGGTGATTCTGTCAGTTAAGTGTCCAGCTCTAGGTTTAGCTCAGGTCATGATCTCAGGGTCATGAGATGGAGCCCTGTGTCAGGTTTCTTGCTCAGCTTGGAGTCTGCTTCCTCCTCTCCCTCTGCTTCTTCTCCTGCTCTCTCTCTCTCTCTCTCATAAATAAATAAATAAATAAATAAATAAATAAATAAACCTTTTTAAAGAAGTTCTCCACAAAGAGAGATCATCTCAAACAAAACTGACAAAGGACACCTCATACATGAAGCATTACAAATGACAAAAATTATTTAAAAAGTGTCCAACCATACCACAATCAAAAAAATCCAAAATAAATACATTACCAGTTTTATCTGTAAGTTGCAATAACACATGCATTGAAAAGCACCAGAGGGAACTTGTCTCAGATTAATCCTCTTACAAATAGCAAATATAAACTTAGATAAACTATAAAAGAACAATTATTTGAGGAAACCAGAGGATAGCCAAAAGCAAACCAAAAGTTCAGAGGATTGGCTTTTAAGAAGAGAGCTGCATTGGTAGAGATTCACGTTTATACAACCTTTTGCTAGAGAAATCCCCAATCCTTATGGCTCAGGACAGCTAAAACTGAAGCCAAAAAGGGTAAGTGTTGTGGTTTGAGGGATTAGAGAACAGTTTGGGAGCACCAGGGAAGTTAGAAATAGAGGTGGAATCCTGGAGAGGAGAACTGCAGAGAGAGAAGCCTTCAAATAGGCAGGCGAATGTGGTCCCACGAGTGGACAGCCGCACTGCACGGGCTCAGAGGAAGCACTGAGCAGACCCACACAAAACTCGAGCTGAAAGGCCGAGGTAACCACGCAGTCATGACAGCTGATATCCCCAGCAGGAGAGGCAGAATTTGGAGTTTTTGTCAAGCAAAACAGATTGCTCCCAAAACAAATATCAACATGCTTTAGAGGACAACAGGATCCAGATATTCTACAGCATAAGGTACACGATGTCCAACATGAAATAGAAATTACTTGAGTTATGAGAATAAACAGTCAATAGAAATTGGACTGAAGATGACCTGAATGTTGAAAGTAGGAGAAATAAATTTTATAATAGTAGCTATTAGAGATATGGTCAAAGACTTACAAGGAGATATAGACATAATGATGAAACGGATAAGGAATCTTGGCAAAAAAATGGAAAATACATCGAAGAATCAAATGAAAATTCAAAAACTGAAAAAAAGTAGTTGAAATGGAAAGCACACTGGAGGGCACAACAGTGGAAGAGAAAAGTAAGAGAGGACTGGGAGCTTGAAGATAAGTCAGTAAAAACTTTCCAACCTGAAGAATGGAAAAGAAAGCGATTTTTTAAAATGAATAGCCCCTCAATGCCACGCGAGGCAATAGAAAACTGTGTGACACAAGCATAACGGGGGTCCAGCAGTACAGAAAACAGGGAATGGGGCCAAAAAACAAAGAATGACAAAATGGCCCAAGTCAACTGAAAATATCAACTTACAGAATGAAAACCTTGGAAAATTCCAAGCCAGAAGAATACATAGAAAACCACCATGGGGAAACTATACTCAAGTTGCTAAAAGCCCACAGTGAAACGTGATCTTGAAAGCAGCCTGAGAAAAATGACAGATTACAGACAGAACAGTGGTGTGAATTGTGGCGCTGACTTCTCATCATGAGCACTAGAGACCAGACGACAATGGATCAACATCTTTCAGTGCTGAAAAAAAAGAAAAAAAAAAAAAAGCAAATCCAGAATTCTGTAAGAGAACTTATCCATCAAAAATGAAAGGAAAGATATTTTCAGATAATGGAGCTGAGAGGATTTGTCCCTAGCAGACCATTACTATACCAAATGATGAAGGACATTCTTAGGGCAGAGGGGAAATAGCACCAAAAGGGACCTCAGATGGGCCATGAGCGATTAGAAGGAACAAAAAATGGCAGGATTATGGGTAAATACAAGGTAATGTCTTCCTGCCTCTCAATTTCTATAAACTTTATTTTTTTTAAAAGATTTTATTCTAAAGTAATCTCTACACCCAACACGGGGCTCGAACTTACAACCCTGAGATCAAGAGTTATATGCTCCACTGACTGAGCCAGCCAGGAGCCCCTCAATTTCTGTGAATTTTCAAGGAAAATTGCACTGTCGGGTTAACGACATATGCAGATACAAGGTCTGTGATGATAATCATGGTCACACAAACAGCAGGGGAGTGGGAATGACACAAACACACCATAGTAACTGGAAGTCGACCGGCAAACTGAGGATGTATACTGAAGTCCCCGGAGCGAACTTCAACATAATACAAAGAGGTCTAGCTAAAACTCAAAGATAAAAACCATACACAATGCAGTAAATTAAGCGGACATTAAAGAAAATTCCATTAACTCCAAAGAGGGAGGAACACAGAACATTAAAAAATGAGACAAACAGAAAATGGAACAAAATGGCAAACTAAGTCCAACCACATGAACAGCGACATCTGGGGTAAATGGATGAAACATTCTGACTAAAAGGCAGAGATTGTCAGACAGGATAATTGAAGACCCAGCTACAGGCTGAGTGCAAGGAACCCACTTCAGATATAAAAACACATATCGAGGGGCGCCTGGGTGGCTCAGTGGGTTAGGCCGCTGCTTTCGGCTCAGGTCATGATCTCGGAGTCCTGGGATTGAGCCCCACATCGGGCTCTCTGCTCAGCAGGGAGCCTGCTTCCTCCTCTCTCTCTGTCTGCCTCTCTGCCTGCTTGTGATCTCTCTGTCAAATAAATAAATAAAAATCTTTAAAAAAAAAACACATATCGATCGAAAGGAAAACATTGGGAAAAAATATAACGTGAAAATAATAGCCATAAGAGAGTTGAGGGACCCTTAAGAATATAGGACGGGGGGGCACCGGGGTCTCAGTGGGTTAAGCGTCTGCCTTTGGCTCAAGACATATCCCAGGGTCCTGGGATCGAGCCCCGCATTGGGCTCCCTGCTCGGCAAGAAGCCTGCTTCTCCCTCTCTCTCTGCCCCTCCTCCCTGCTTGTGCTCTCTTTCTCTCTCTTAAATGAATAAATAAAATCTTTTTTTAAAAATGGGGTGAACTGGAATTCAAGACCAGACTACCAGGAAAATGAAGAGGGACATTTCATGACGGTAAAGGGTTAGCTCATCAAGAAGACATCCCAGTCAAAGTGTGTGTGCCCCCAGCAAGAGCTTGAGATGCATGGGGTGAATACCCATGAAACTAACGTGAGGAATGGACACCCCCACAACGGGATCCAACCCTCCCCTCTAAGTACGTGGCAGAGGCAGACAAGAAAATCGGGAGCATGTGGAGGACCCACAATGCTTCCAGCCTCCTCGATCTGTCTGAAACTTTGCGAGCCCTCCTGCCAGCAGCTGCAGAAGACACATTGTCTTCGAGTGCGCCTGGGGAATTCATTAGGACAAACCATGTGAAGGGACATATAATAGAATACTTCCCAACAAATTTTCAAAAGATCACAAGCCTACGGTCTGGTCTCTGCTTGTAAGGATACAATTTAATAAAATTAAATTAGAAATAAGGAATAATATTATTGCATCTATAGAGGCCCCAAATACATGGAAATTAAGTAACATACTTCAAAAGTAATCCATTGGTCGAAAAGAAATCATGAGAAGAATTGTGAAATATCTCAAACAGGATAATAACAAAAATACTGAGTTTTCTGGGATCCGGCTAAAGCCATGCGTAGGGGGACACTGAAAGTTCTAAATTTTTAAATCAGGAAAGAGGATGTGGTGAAAGTCAGTGAAGTCAGTCAGGAGCTGGCAGACTGTCTTGTGGGCCAACCACACATTTTTAAAAATAAAGCTTTATTGGAACCCAGCCATGCTCATACATTTATGTATTATCCTTGCCGCTTTCACACTACAGAGGCAGAGAGGAGCTGTTGCAACAGACGATATGGTCCACAAAGCCTAAAATATTTACTATTTGGCCGTGTGATGTAGAGGGAAACAAATATTTTGTCTTTGTCCTGGTTCCTGGCCCACAGCTCCTAAAGCCCGTGTGATCTCCAGAGTGATAAGCGTCTTTTTTTTTTTTTTTGAAGATTTTATTTATTTATTTGACAGAGAGAGATCACAAGTAGGCAGAGAGGCAGGCAGAGAGAGAGGGGGAAGCAGGCTCCTCGCTGAGCAGAGAGCCCCATGCAGGGCTCGATCCCAGGACCCTGAGATCATGACTTGAGCCGAAGGCGGAGGCTTAACCCACTGAGCCGCCCAGACACTCTTGAGTGATAAGCGTCTTTGGGATGCTCCTGAGAGGACTGGAAGCCGGGGGCCCTAGGAGGCTTTGGGCTGGGGGCTGGTCCACAGAAGGACTGAAACACCATTAGAGGTTTGGGATTTTAGCCCCCACCCCCAGCCTGCGGGGAGGAGAGAGGGGCAGGAGTTTGAGTTCAACAGCCAGTGGCCAATAATTTAACCAATCACATCTACTTAATGGATCCTCCATAAGAAATCCCTAAACAAGAAGATCAGAGACCTTGCGTCCCAGCTGGCAAACGCATCTCCATGCCGGGAGTCTGACACGCCCAAACCCACGGTCCAGAGAGCCCGCACCCAAGCAGGAGTCTGACACCCCCAAACCCAAGGTCCAGAGAGCCCCGCACCCAAGCGCCCCTTCATCTGGCTGTTCATTAGCTTCTTTCCTAACGAAGAGCTGGGAAAGAAACACCTTCTTCAATCCCACGAGCTGTTCTGGTGAATTATGGAGCCTGAGGCGCGGGTCCTGGGAACCCCTGCCTTGCAGCCTGGTGGCCAAAAGTTCAGGTGACAGCTGGGTGGTCTAGGGGGACCAAGCCCCTAGCCTGTGGGATCTGATGCTGGCTCCAGCACACAGTGTCAGAACCAAACGGAACACGGGACATGGGACACCACGTACTTGGTGCTAAGAGGGGAAAAACCCTCCTCCTCTGCAGAAAAACATTGCCAGTAAATCCCCACCTTCAGAAGCTAGCAAAAGCAGAGCCACTTAAGCCCAGAGAAGGATGGAAACAATAAAGATACGAGCATAAGTAAATGAAAGGGGAAAAAAATAGAGACGATAAAGCCAAAAATTGGTTCTTTGAAAAGGTTAATAAAATCGATAAACTCCTCCCTCCTCCAGTAATCAAAGAAAAAAGAGAAAAGCAGACGACTAAGATCAGGAATTAAGAAGGGAACGTCACCAAGGATACAGCAGATAACGAGATGTCACGAGCAACTTAATGCAACAACGTAGTGAAACAGACATATTTTTTGGAAACTGCATCACAACTGACATAAGATAAAATAAAATCTGAATAGCTCTGTATGTATTTTAATCCTTGAATTCATCATCAAAAACCTTCCCACAAAGAAAACTCCAGGCTCACATGTTTTCTCAGATCAATTCTATGGAACGTTTTTTAAAAATTAACACCAATTTTGCAGAAGCTCTTTCAGAAATTAGAAGAGGAGGGAACACTTCCAAATTCATTTAATGAGGCCAACATTATCCTGATACCAAAATCTGACAAAGGCATTACAAAAAAAAAAAAAACCCATATTCTTTATGAATATAGATGCATGTCTTTAATTAAATAAGCAAATGAATATAAGACATTATATACTAGCAAATTATATTAATTATATAGTAGCAAATGGATAGTAAAATATTTCAAAAAAGAGATTACGCTGTGATCAAGTGAGATGTATTTCAGGAAAGAAAGGTTGGTTTATATTTAAAGACCCATCCAGTGTAATTCACTTTGCTCACTCCAAGGACGGAACAACTCTATGATCATCTCAGTAAGCATGGGTAAAGCATTTGGCAAAATTCAACACCTATTCAGGATAAAATGAAAAACTCTGGACAGACTGCAAATAGGAAAAATTTCTTCAGGCTGACAAAGAACACTTACTAAAAACCTAGAGATAACAAACATTATTCTTAATAGTGAAATATTGGACAATTTCTCCCTGAAGCTGGAATGACTATTATTCATTATTGTACTAGAGGTCCTAGCAGGGCAATAAAACCAGGAAAAAATAGAAGGCACACAGATTGGAAAGAAAGAAGGACAATGTTATTTAATCACAGATAATTTTTTGTGTAAGATATTGCAAATAATCTGCAAAACAATAACGAGGACTGATCGGTGAATTTTGTAAAATGCAGACTTCAAGATCACAATACCAAAAGGAGTTTATGAGGATAGATTTTCAGCTTATAAGAATAGGACAATGATATTAGCATAACAGTTCCATTTGTAACAGAAAGTTTAAATTTAAAATCAGGAGGTTAGGAGTTGACTGAAAGTTAAACAAGACCTCTATACTATAAATTGAAATGTAATACTACTGTTTTATTTGAAAAAAAAAAATCTTTAGAGAACTTAAAGAAAGCCTGGACGAACAGGAAAATGTAACATGGCACAGACTGGAGGTTTGGTGTCGTGAAGGGGTTAATTTTCCCCAAATTGGACCACAGATTTAATGCCATCCCAGTCAATATCCCAGAAGTATTCTTGTGGAAAATGTCAAGTTAATCTTAAAATTATGTGTAAGTGCAATGGACCAAGACTAGGAGAGCAATTCTGAACAAGAAGAATCCCTCCAATCCCAGAGCATGGCAACATCTGATTTCAGACTCACTCTTAGGCTGCAATAACGGAGACCGTGATGTGTTCTGGCGTAAATGTAGACAAATTGTTCAATGGAACCAAAGAGAGAGTCCTGAAACAGACCCGGATCTGCCTGATCCGTTGAATTTTGAATGACGTATCCCAGCAAGTCAATGTGGAGAGGATGGCATTGTCAACAAACAATGTTGAACCAAGCAGATGAGTGTATGGGAAGAAATGATTCTCCATCCCTAGGTTGGGCCTCATACAGAGATTATTTCGGAATGAGTTAACTATGGAAACCTGAGAGCCAAAAGTGTAGAGCTTCTAGGAAAAAACCCCCATGAGAATGATTTGATGACCTTGGAGAGGCAAAGCTTTCTCAAGCAAAAAACAAAACAAAACAAAAAAACAGTCCTAAAAGAAAGAAAAATTGTTAAATTTGACTTCAGCAAAAACAAAAACTTCTGGTCTTCAAAAGATATAATTAAGGAACTAAAAAGCACAAGGATCATGCTTGGGGAAAAGACTTGCAGTTTGTGAATCGTCCAAGGGATTTGTATCCAGAACATATAAGAAAGTCCTACAAACCACTAATAAAAAGATAGAGAATAATATAATAGGCAAAATACTTTAACAAACGCTTCAGCAAACACAAAATACAAAGGGCCAATAACAACAGGAAAGGAAGGTGCTCGACACCATCTGTCATCAGGAGGCTCGAGTGGGAGCCATGATAACACGAGATGACACCGACACGCCCCAGGCTCAGTAACCGTGAAAAGACCAAGTGTTGCGGAGGACAGAGCAACCAGGACTCAACCCTCCCCCCACTGCCCCCATGGTGGGAGGGAAATGGAAACCATTCTGGAAAACAGCCTGGCATCTCTTACAAAGTGGAGCATGGACCTAACCTCTGACTCAGCTAGTCCACTCCCTGGGGTGTCCCAGGGTGTCCCCACAGCCAAGAAAAATGAAAACACATGTTCCCAAAAAGACTGTGTAAGGGCGCTGACAGCAGCTCTTGGAAGCGGCCCAGGGGTCCACCACCAGGGGAGTGGATACACACGCACTCAGTACCGGACATGAGAGTTAAGACTATGTGCAACAACACAGAGGCATCTCGTAAGCATCACGTTGGCCCAGAGCAGCCAGAAACAGAAGTGCTGTCGTGACCTTCAAATCAAGTTCAGGAACAGACAAAACTCACCCATGGTGATAGCGAATTCCAGAATGGTGGTTGCATAAGGGTTGGGTCCTTTCTGGAGGGGCCACAAGAGGATGTGTTGGGCTAATGGACGTGTTTGCTACCTTAATTAGGGTGAGGACAACACAGGAATATATGTTTGACCAAATTCATCAAATTTTGCCCTTAAAATCCATGCATTGCACTGGGTGTAAATCTTCCTCTTTCCTCTCTGAATACTTCCCCTTCTTCTTCCTTTCCTTCCTCCTCTGCCCTCCCTCCTCCTCCTCCTCCTTTCATCTCTCTCATACAACCTGAAAACAAATACTGAACTCCAGTCCCTAGGGTTCTCTCCTCATTTCATGTCTGAAACTATTTTCTGTATCCTAGGCTTGAAAGAAAGAATCGATGTCCTGGGGATCACGTGAGCCAAGTTTCTTCCACTGGAGTGCAAGCTACAGCTATGAGAAGTTAGAGAACAAGGACGGACCCCCGCAGCATTGCCCTGGAACGCAGTCATCAGGTATGACCTCTGAGAGGGCATTTGGAATCAGGCTTGTCCTTCTGCACATGGTATGTAGAAAAGCACATTAGCCAGTCCTGCTGGTGGAGAGATCCCAGGAGCAAAGAGTCCCCCCCATGTGCTGAGCACTCTTAGGGCCCAGATCTTGGCTTCTAAGTACCCTTCTCCACTAAAGAAGCCAGGCTGCTCATATAGCACTTTTCAGGGAAGGTGAAAATTAGCCTGAAACCCCTTTGGTGCCACAAGGCAAAAATGTGTCTAAAGAATGGAGGACATGTCGTGAAGGACCCTGGCGGTAGCTTCCTGGAGCTCCCACAGCCGAATGGGGGACGATGTAAACATCCAAACAAGAGTGGTATCCATGGATAGGAACTGCACAGACTAGGAACGTGCGAATCCTGACAAACAGATAAAAAATGAACAAATTGCTTACACTAGCAAGCAAAGTAGCACTAGAAAGTGCAGGAATAATGTGAGAGTTAGAGTATCACACACACACGAACCAGCAGAAAGAAATGTGTCAAATTTGATCTGAACGATGCCTTACAAGGGATTTGAACTTTCTCCTTGAGTCTCACCCAGAATTTCCAAATTTTCTTCAATAACATGTAACGCTTTTCTGATCCAACAGAATGGACGTCAGCAAAATGAAAAGTAAACAGGACCCAGTCACGTCAGAAGGAGAAGTCATCCTGCTGCCTTGTCTCTTGTGCCACCGGCTCAGGCACCAGCCTGTGGGCCGGGTGTGGTCTGAGGGGAGGCACCATGAGGGGGGCCTGCTGAAGAGAAAGGCTCCCAGGCCAGGTCTGGGAAGACCAAGGCCCGCATCTAACTTCTGCTTGCCTGGCAGCCTATCACCTCCCTGACCCTCAGACTCGTCTTCCGTGAAATGGAGATGAGTTTCACACCTACTTCCCAGATTTCCATGGAGACAAGGTGAGTTGTCACGGACCTCAGGAGCTCCTACATCTCTTAGGGCAACAGAGCCCCTGGGAGGCCTTTAAAACCCTGATCCCCAGGCCATGCTCAGAGATGGTCAGTCAGGAGGCTGGAGAGGGTGTCGGGAGTGGAAGCTTGAAGGCACCACTTCTGACTCGCTGCAGAAAGGCCAGAGCTCAGCGCATAGCCTAACCAAGAGCCCCGCAGCTGCCCTGCCCATGGCACCCTGCCCCCACCATGGCTACTGGCTCCAGGCCCACAGGTTTCTGGGCCATTTGTGTCCAAGCTGCTCACTTCCTTCCCTGGGCTGGGCTTTCCTTCCTCCTGCTGCTGGTCTTGGCTGTAGAGCTCAGAATTTGGATCCCACATCCCTGAACCAAGGCCTTGCAGATCTGCGCCCAGAACAAGAAGGACGGGTGGGCACAGGCAGCCCCTCGGGCACAGGGAGCTGGAGCTGAGACTCTGTGTTTAACTTCCTAAAGGTATTTCTGAGTTATAGAGAGACACGGGTCATGATAGCCAGGCTCTCCACACCCAGCTTGGTGGCCTCAGATCAGAGGCGGAAATACTGGGTATGGTGTGCAGGTTGTGCACTGAGCAACTCTGGGAGGCTCTGCCCGGAGGTTCTATGGCACAGCCTGTGGGCTGTTCATGATGCCCAATGAGGATGGCAGCCTGCCATCAGGAAAGCGTGTGCCGGAATGAGGGTGTGGAAATTCTTCCACGGCTTGGCGAGGACACAGGCGGTACTGAGAGGGTCTGCTCCCTCATGCCCCTGGGCCTTGGCTAAAACTGGTAAGTCCACCTGGGGGAGAATCAGAGACTCTCACTCTAGACCCTGCACACCCAGGGTCAGGCTGGCTGGAAGTGGCCAGGAAGCAGAGGCTGACGTGGGGTCTGGGGTGGAGGGTCCCCTGAAACCTCAGATACCGTCCCCACCCTGGGCCCCTGCCAGGTGTCTGGATGGACACCGCGCAGGAACGGCTCTCCGGGGAGTCAGCTCAGTGACACAGCAGGAGGTGGGTGTTATTAATAGGGACACTGTGTGTAGCACCCATGGGATTGGAGATGGGGGAGGGGGACCCCAAAACCCAAACAGAGCTGAGTGGGATTTGGGTGTTGAGGGAGGCTTGGACTTTGGCCAGCCCCACTGCCCTCCATGTCCCCAGACCCCCATCTGTGCCCCTGGGCTCACAGGCACCTGAGCTTTCAAGCCCCCGCTTGCTGGCCCAGAGCAGCGGCAGGGCCCTGAGACAGCCCCGGGGCCCCGGGGGTGCAGGGCACACAGCAGCAGGAGCTGATCACAGGCAGAGCTGCTCCCACGCACCCGGGGACATCAGCGAGCATCACCAAGGTCCCCAGGTTTGAAGGAGGGAGTGGGGGGCTGCTGTACCTCTGTCAGAAGAGGAGCCCCAGGGTCTCCCACAGGTGAGCTCTGGAGGGTCTGAGCTCCCCTCCCCCATGACTCTGTGTCCCCAGAGATGACCGGGCAGCCTGCACCCCTCGGCCACCACGGCTCACGGTGCCTCCTGGTCCCAGAGGCCGTCCTGCATCCTCCTGGGCTCCCCGCAGCCCACCAGGTCCTGCTCACGTGGAGTCCTCCCGGCCACTCTCCTCACTGTCTCCGAAAGGTCCCACCAGCTGACCCCATCCTGGTCAACGAGGCTCAGGGACCCAGGAGCCATCCTGCCACCAGGCCACATGGGCTCCAGCTCCCTCCCTGCCTGTCCCCTAGTTCCGGAGTGCAGTCACTGCGGGGGGGATGCCAATGTTCCCTGCCCCACACTCTCACCAGCCCGGGCCATCTGGGGGAGCCCCCTACCTCAGACCTCTGGCCGCTGTTCTGATTTGGGGACATTTTATTCCACTTAAGAAAACCCACCCGTTAGTAGCATAAGTGAGTGGCCCCCTGCACGGGCAGCTCCCCCATCCTGCCCTTCCCCCCAGCCTTCTGCTGCCTCCCCGAGCTGGCCCTGCCCGCATCGGGTCCCCTGGTCTCAGACGGGCCGCCGTGGCTCCGGGCCCACGGCCCCCAAACGAGAAGATTGACGAGCATGGGGAGCCCCGAACGCGACTGCCGGGGGCGCTCTGGTCTCGCACAGTGAGGGAGACCGTTTAATTGCCATTTTGCGGGGCTCTTTGATGTGGAACAATTCTCCAGGAGGAAATTATATGCAGGAAAGAGTCGAGAAATCTCCAGCTCTTTCGGGCGATGTCATGATCGCGCCGTCAAGACCCTCGTCAGAGCCCCTCCGATCGCTTAATTGCTCGCAGCCCGGTGGGTGGGAAGCAACGCGGGGACACACGAAGCCGCAGGTGCCTGTCTGACGTCTGCCCACGTGGGAGGCTGACGCCGGCCCTTCCAGAAGGGCCCGGAAGCCTCGTCCTCCGAGACCCTGCTCAAGAACCACGCCAGGGACTCCATAAAACTTTATTGAGTGGATGAGCTGGCGGAGTCAGTGGGAGCAGCGGCAGCCCAGGAGGTGCCACGGCCGACTTCCAAGCTCCGAGGTCCTGGTAAAGGACGCATGGGCGGACAGGCTCTTGTGGGGGAAGCGGCCGCGGTGGCGCAAGGCCCCGGGGGGGGGGGCTGAGGGGACCGCAGGCCCAGCGCCCCTGTGCTTTGGCGGGGGTTCCCACCTCACCAGGAGAGCTGCGCACCCGCCAACCCCGAGCCCACCAGGCCCTGCCCGCCACACAGAGGGGAGGACGCATCTGCCAGCTGTCCAGACTTGAGTCCCCCAGACATAAGCGGGCCCGATCTGACCCCTCGGAAAGCAGTTCTTTCCTGCCCCCACCCCCAGCTTCTTAGGCTTCAGGCAAAGGCAGGGCCTCCATGTGTCAGGACAGCTGCTCCACCTGTCCTTGTCCCTCCCCGGATGGCTGACCCCAGCCCCCACCCAAATCCCTGCGGGCCCACACCCTCTGGGTCCCTGCCCGAGTCTCCCAGTGGTTCCCAGAACCCAGCCCCAGGCACGCTCTCGCTGCCGTCCAGCAGCCCCACTCCCCCGTCACCCCTGCCCTGTTGCTTCTGTCCCCCGGATGCCCACGGACAGGCTCTGCCTGCCCCCTCACGCTCCACGTGGGAGAGGGGTGCACAGCGTGGATCCTGTTCCCTGACCAAGGCCCTGGTTGCCAGGGATCAGAGCAGGAGTCTGGGGGTTCAGGGAAGACACTCGGGGGGGGGGGCAACTTGAGGAGGAGGGCTGGGAAGGGCATAGGGGTGCGGGCAGGGAGCCGGTGGGGGGGCCAAGAATCCATCTGTGAGGACCCAGAACATCTGGGAGCTGAGGGGGCCAAGGGAGAGTGAGGGGGAGCTGGTGGGGGAGCTGAGGTCATCTGAGGCTAAGGGCAGCAGGAGGGCGGATAGCCCAGCAGCTGGAGTCCAGGTCCCCAAGCAGAGCCTGGAGGCACAGCCAGGTCAGATGAGGCTGGGCCCGCATGGGGGGGGGGCAGGCTGCGGGCCAGGGGTCCCACTTGGCTTCCACACGCCGCGGCTTCCTTCCCCTCCCCGGGGCATTTGCAGACGGAGCTCAGCTCCGGAGACCCCCCCCCACCAGAAAGAGCTGTTTGAGATTGAAGAGAGGAGGTTGGGCGAAGACAGGGCCTGTGGGGCTGGGGGTGGGCGGGGGTGTCCACCGGCGGTGGCGGGAGGAGGTTTAGGGCCTCCCACGGCCGGGAGGCTGCCCCTCACCCCAGAGAAGTCCAACTCTGATTTTCCTTCTCAGGGAACTGCGGCCCCGGGGGCGGGGGGTGGGTGTCGCTCCATGTGGCAGGGGCTGCGCCTGGCCTGGCGGGCTCTGGGGCAACTCGGCTCTGCTCTGGGGGGACCTCAGCTCAGCCGTAGCAGGCCCTTCCCCACTGGCCCCCTGCGCTCCTGGCTGGAGCATTCCCTCCACGCTCTGGGACCCTTCCTCGGCCTCCCCAGCACCCACCCTCCCAGCCCCTTGGCCCATCCCGATGAGGGGCTCAGACCAGTGCCCCCGGCCCCAGGCCCAGCCCCCCCCCAGGACAGAACCCATGCAGCCCTGACGTAAGGTCGAGGCCCCTGTCTTAGGGGACAGTGCAGGTGGCCTCAGTGGCGTGGTGGGGCAGTGAGCAGCGCCATGGGCATGTGTGGGGCCCAGCAGCCCCTTCTGTGCCCAAGCAGTGTGGTCAGGGCTGGTCCTGCGGCGGTCAGCTGGGTGACCATGACCCACAGGGGTGATGGGACGTAAAGCCGCACTAGACCCTCCACCCCCTCACCCCTCCCCATGCAGATGGTGAGACTTCCTTCATCTCGGGGGTGGGTCTGAGACAGGTTTGCTGTTCAACCCTTCCTGGTGTTGGGGGGCAGCCCTGGGCACAGCCCTGGCTCCCGGGGGGCGTGGAAAGAGGACAAGGAACCCAAGACAGGAGGTGGACGCCCTGGCTGGGACGGGCTCCGCACCCCTCAGCTGGCCCCTCGCCATCTCACATCCCAGCCCGGAAATGGGGGGGACGCCCACCTGGGGGGCACTGCGAGGACACCCAAGCTGTGTCTGGGCATGAGGCCCTTCCCAGGTTCAGTCGTATACCAGTTGCCCTCCTGTGCCTCAGTTTCCCCTGCTGCAGAATGGCGGATGTAGTGCCCGGCCCAAGGAGGTGGAGAGCTGTTGAGGCCCACCTATGAGTGAAGGGCCGGGCCGGGGGAAGCAGCAGCAGGGTGCCCGACCCGAACCGTCCTCCCTGTCCAGGACAGAAGTCAGCCCAAATATCCCAGGTGCCACCTGGCAGAGCACGTGTCTCTCCAATAGCGCAGCCCAGGTGTGCGGCTGGACCTGGCCTGCAAGGGACCGCACCCGCAGGACGCCTTCCTCACCCTCCCTCGCCCCAGCCCATCCCTCTCCTCCTCCAGGCAGCCTTCCATGCTCTCATCAGGTCTGGAGGTGAGCAGAGGTGGTCTCGGACAACCGTGAAGGACCCCAGCCCTGTGAAGCCGCCCGGGCTCAGCCTCCTCTGTTGGGCGGGGGGACTCGTAGATGGTGCCTCCCTTATGGCCACGTGCAGAGGAGACAAGGTGCGCAGCCGGGTGGAGGAGGGAGATGGGATGCCACCGTGCCAGGCTCTGCCCATACTGGGGAGGGGCCCAGAGTGCCTGGCCTGCCCCGGCCTGCCTGCTCGGGGAGGAAGCAGCCTCTTCCAGCTGCCCTGGGGCCCATGCCCCCCACTGGGCACACTGGACAAGTTGCTAGCCAGCTGGCTCAGGGGCACGGCTGGACTCAGCGAGGGCCACCCCCAGCGTCAGCAGGGCCCTGCCTGTACCCATCCCGAGGGAGGGGCTGGGCCTGAGTACGGCTCTTCTGCACCCAGGCAGCTTGGAGGGCAGTCCCTGGGGCAACCTGAGGGGGACAGCTAGGCAGGGATGGAGGGGGTGTTTGGGCCACACTGTGCCAGAGCTCGAGCTAAGAAAAACGCGCATCCTGCCGAGAACAACCGTCTGGCCAGCCCGTGCGCTTCCGGCTGGGCGGGCCGAGCCCCGTGAGACGCCGGCCCTCCTCTGTGTGGACACTGTAGAGGGGACCAAGTCCTGCGTGGGCCACACAGTGGCCAGGAGGCCAGAAAGACCTGGAAATGGGACAGCAGCTCTGGGTCACAGGAGGTCAGCCCTGCACATGTCCCCAGAGGTGCTCCAGCAAGCCCCTTACCCAACAGTGTGGAGGCCAGGCTGAGATGGACGGGGGGAGCCAAGAACAAGGAGACGGAGAGCGCGAGGCAGACAGCTCTGCCTTCTGCCCCTCTCACTGCTGAGGGTAGGGACTGCTGGGGAGAGTCTCTCTAAGGCTAGTGTCCCCTCCTTGATGTCTGTCTCTCTGCTGAGGTCACGCTTTCAGACCCCAGCCCTGAACGGACATGCCTTGGTCCCTAGGCCGCTCTGGGCAGCTCTCCCTCTGCAGCCCGGGATGGCTCAGGTAGGCCCCAGACGAGCTGGCCGGTGGCTCCCACCCAGAGGGCAGGGCCTGCTGGGCCCAGAGGCTCTGGGCAGTTCCCCCCACCCCGCCCCTCGTTGCAGGGCCTGGCCCCAGCCACCTGTCCACGGTGCCCCCGACTTCTGGGAAAGGAGAGCTCAGCATCGGCTTTCTAGCAAAGCCCCACTTTGACACTAGCGTCAAGGGCCCAGAGAAGGAGCTCTTGGTCCAGAGAAATTACTGCTCTGGTGGCCAAGGGCCCCAGCCCTGGCTGCCCCATGGGGTGGGCGGCCCCTCTAGTCGGCACAGCCCAGGCCTCTCCCCTGCGTCCCCATCCTCTGTGGGCCCTGGTCTCTGCCAGCAGGGATGGCGGGTCCGTGTTTCTCCTCCCCACGGCCCATGGGCCCCCTAAGGATGTGATCGCAGTGGGCCCACCTCAGGGACGGAGCCATCCCTCGAGAGCTGGCAACTCCTGGCCCAAGCAAAGCCTGGCTGATTGAGTGACAGGGCTTCCTGAATGCTCGGTGAGACCAAGCACGGTCGCTCCCCACTGGGACCACAGCGGAGTGCCTGGGCTTGGGGTCGGGTGGAGAGACCTGGACGAGCATTAGCAGCACCGATGCCACCGGCATTTCCTGGGGTCCTACTGTGTGCTCAGTGCCGGCGGGGGCTCCCGGGGCGAGGCCTCAGTGCCATAGCCCAAGGCAGGTGCGCTGGGAGGCGATGGGTAGCGCGTGAGCACAGCAGGCCTTAGGGCGTTGGTGGCGGCTCGGCGCACCTCCCATGGCCTCTGGAGCACAGTGGACAGGACCTGGCGGAGGGTCACTTCCCTACACGCGCCTCAGGAGACCCGGGACGCTATGGAGAGCTCGTGGTGTGAGGGGCCCCATGCCTATCTGCCGTCTCTGCAGGCTTTCTCTCCTCCTGAGGCTGCAGAATATGGGCTGGGGCAGGGACTGGGGCGGGGCTGGGGCAGGACATGGGGCAGGACCTGGGGCAGGGCTAGGGCAGGCGATGGGGCGGTGCTGGGCGGGGGCGGGGCAGGAGCTCCAGGACAGTGGGCTGACCGGAACGTGTAGGCTGGTTTGGATCTGTTTTGGGGGTCCTATGCCACATAGGACATTGCACATGCACTTGTATGTGCTGTGTGTGAGCGTGCGGGGTTGTGCGCTGCTGGGGCGGGCCACAGCAGCCTACAGGGCGGCTCGCTCAGTGCAAGACCTGTGCTCTCTCAGTAACCGGGTTGTAATTCAGTCTGATCAGGGACCGTGCATGGGGCCTAGTGGCCTCTGTGGGTCCTGTTTCCGCTGAAGCAAACTCCCCCGGAGCGGGGTGTCTCAGCCGCCAGGGCCAGGGCCGGCCATGCGAGGGACCTCCTGTAGAGAGGGCCAGCTCGGTAACCCCAGGGCAGGGAGAGATGAGTGAGGGCACAGGGGGGCCAGAGTTTGTGTCTCACTCCCAATCAGAGCTGCTAGTTACCCCCTACCGTGCTTTCCAAAAGGAAACTTCTAGGCCAAAGGGAGTTGAGGGGGGGGTGGCACCAGGAGCCCATTTGAGCACATCTTCCCTCGTGTTTCCTGGGCCTGAGGGGGTGGCTGGCCACAGGAGGGCTGGGAAGCTTCTAGAAATACAATGTGCCCCTCATCTCTGTGCAAGGAGGAAACTGAGGCCCTGGGGCTGACTGTCTGTATGCCAGCAGGTGGATGGGCCGGAGCTAGTGCAGGGCAGGCTGGCCCCTCCCGCACCCTCACTACCCCCCATCCTGTGCACCTGCCAGTCCATGGCCCCCACACCTGCACCTGAGGAGGACAGTGTCCAATCCCCTCTGGATGGCCGCCGGGGCTCCTAGCTTTGGAGGGAAGTGGCGGAGCCTGGGTTGGAGCCACCTGAGTCTGACCGTCTTGCTTCTCCCCTTGATGCTCAACGGAAGGGGCAGTCAGTCTGGAGGCCGTGGTCCTGACTGCCCGCCGCCTGCTGGGCACCATGGGCCAGCGTCTGCTCTGCACCCAAGGGCCGCCTCAGACAAGCTCTGGGGCCTTCCCACCGGGAGGACCGTGGTCCAGGCCCTGAGGGCTGCAGAAGGGATCCCTGTGCCCTCAGATCTGCGCTGAGAGGGGCCTGGCCCCACACAGGAACCTGTCCCTTCATGCAAATGTGGCTATCAGAGGGTCAAGAGGTCTGGGGTGCTGGCATGACCTGGCTGAGCCTCTGGGCCCTACCTGGAGAAGGGGGCAGGTGTGCATTGTCTCTCCATCTCAGACAGGCCCATCTCCAGCAGGAGGGCCCCACACCCCAGATAGAGATGCAGGAGCCCTGATCGGCTGCACTGCCCAGCTGTGTGACCTGGTGAGCGGCTTCCCCTCTCTGTGCCGTGCTCCCTCACAGTAGCCCAAGTGTGATGGGACTCTGCTTTGCCGTGTTAGGGCTGAGCTAGTGTGAACTCACTATTTCTAGGGCAGGTGGGTCGGCCGGGAGGGGAGGTGGGGGCCCCTGGGGCAGGGGCTGTGGTCTCTGCTGGGGGACTCTGTAGGTCTGGGCAGGGGTAAGGAGCAGAGGGAAGCTTCCCAGGCAGGAAACCCCGGGTGGGGGCTCCCGGGCCGAGTCCCCCCTCGCAGACCCAGCCCTTCGGGCAAGTGCCCCTGGGAAGACAAGCGGAAGTGCCGAGTCAGCATGGGCTGGAGGAATATTCATGATGGGCCCCCGGGGTGGGGGTGGGCAGCGGGGCATGAGGCCACTGGGAGGGAAGCAAGCCTGCAAGCCAGCGATATTTTGAAATATCATCTTATTAGCGGTGCTGCGGCCTCGGATCCAGGGCTGCTCAGCCGTGCGCACGGCCTTCTCCTGTTCCCGGGCCCTGAGTGGCCACCGGGGGCCACCACAGCCCCCCACCGCACACGGGGAAGGCCAGGCGCCCGGGGGGCAGGGGAGCAGGGGACTGGGGCGGGCACCAGCCTGGGCAGTCATGGGTAGGGCTGCCAGTGCCCAGGGGTCGGCGCAGGTGGTCAGAGGTAGCTTGGGGACAGACGCTCAGGACAGACTCTGGGGAAGGGTCCCCTCCTACCCCAGGGAGGGGGAGATTTCCTGGGGCTTGTACTTGGGGAGCCCTTGGCACCCCCAGCTTAGAAGGGAAGCCCAAAGGTGAGTGGCAGGCACCCAGGACCCCACAGCACGTCCCCCGCACCCCCAGGCCTCGCCTCCACCCGTGTCCGTGGAAGCAGAGCCCCCAGGACCCTCCCGAGCACCTTCCTGCTAATGGAGAGCTGTCTGCCTCTGTCCCTGAGTCCCCACCTTGTACCTCCCTGACCTGTGGGTTCATCCCCAGGCTGCCCTGCCCCATCCCATGCCAAAGAGCCCGAGCACGTAGGGTACAGCTCCCGCCCGCTCAGTTCTCCCCCTGTGGCACTGACGTTATTCCCCTGGGGATGCCCGGGCCTGGAGAGTTGATTCCAGAAGTCTGTGCTGGGGCTGGGGCCAGAGCACGGGGTCGGAGCACCGGGTCCATGCGACAGTCGGACTGACCCAGAGGCACCAGGTCAGTGGGATCTGCAGCCTTCCCCACCCCTGTGGTCGTCTGCTCCCTGTTTGTGTGTCCCGCCAGACTGGTCTGCTGTTCCCCATCCTGAGGGCCATTGTTCCCGTCCCCTCCAGGGGGCCAGGGGCCTCAGCTGCCCATCCCTTCCCCTTCCCGCCCCAGCCCTGCAGCAGGTGGCACTTGAGTTCGCTTTGTTCTCCAGCCCTGCAAGGGTGAGCTCAGGGAGCAGAGGCGGCCACTGTCTGTGGGCTGGGGGGCGGGAGCGTCCACAGGCAGTGTAACACCTGCCCCCCCATACAGCTGGATCCCCAGGAAGGGAGCATGTTTCCCATGGCACCGGCCGTGTAGACCTAGAGTCCTTCTAGAATCTGACAGAGCACCAGGCGGAAGATGAGTCACCGGCTGCCTCTGGAATGGATGGGGCCCTGGGTGGGACACGGCGTGGCCACAAGCCATAGCACCCTGTGGGGAGGTCACTGCGGGGCACCCCAGCTGGGAGCCATGGAGCCCAGCCACTCCCCCGATGCTCCCTGCTCTGGTCACCACCCTCTGTGGCCTTGTGCCCCGCCTGACCTCACGTGGGGAGTGGTCACTGCCCACCTGTCCCTGGCCTTGTGGCATGGCCTAGGGGTGACATCAGGGCCTGCACTCCCCGGCTGGAGCTCCAGCCCGGCCCCTGTTCTTTCAGAGGCTCCTGGATGTGTGGCCCCGGGATGTGGCCTGAGGGAAAGGAGCTGTGAGCCCAGAAGTCACTCAGGCTTGTAGGAGCCAGAGACCAGATCCGCCTTTGCGGACAAAGCCAGCTCAGTTGTCCCAGCCCGTGTGCAGTCGCCGCCTTGTCCTCTGCTTCTCCTGGCCCTGTGCAGAGGGCACAGCTGCCTGTGGATGGAAGGAAGGCCCGGGGGTGCTGGTCTGGTCCTGGAGCTCCCGGCCAGAGGCCAGATTCCAGCCCCTGGAGGGCAGGGGGATGGGCAGGTGGGTGGTGAGGCCCCAGGCCCGGCCAGCTCAGGATGGTGCTCCGGCGGGGGCAGCGGGGTCCTCCAGGGGCACCTGGCTCTCGTCCCTTATGACGATGCCCCAGGGCAGGCAGAGTGAGCGGGAGACGCCGTGAACCAGTGACGGCAGAGGCGGCGGGCAGCGACAGACAACATGGACAGCACAGGATCCCTGCCAGCCTTCCAGCGAAGCCCTTGCTCGTGGGGCCTCTGTCTCCCCCCAGGAGCCCCCACCCAGGCCTGCTGAGAAGGGAGGGTGCCAGCGAGGCTGTCTAGATGGGGACGGGAATGACGGATGGGGACGGGAGTGACGGAGGGGGCCGGGAGTGACGGAGGGGGACGGGAGTGACGGAGGGGGCCAGGCCCCCTGCTGAGCGTTGTTGGTTGGGGGGGGCACGGTCTCTGGCCTGCCTCCCTCACCCCTCCGCTCTGAGGGAGGCCCGGCCATACCTTCCCCTGCAAGTCTCCCAGGATTGCCAGGCAGAGCGGCCCCCGGGCTCCCCGGTCATCATAGCCTTTATAGCCCCAGCACGTAACCGTCCCCACGCCTGAGCCTTCCCTGTCAGGCTCGACACTCCTGGTGGCAGGTGCCGCAGACACGAGACACCCCCAGGCCCCATCCAGCTGCTCCCTGTGCCCCTGTGGGTGCCCCTGGCTGCTCCAGGCCCCTCCACATTTGGGTGACACGGGGCTGGGCCACAGTGAGCGCTCCCTGCATGTCAGCCCCAGGATACAATCAATACCCAAGGAGCCTTTCATTACAGGCTCTTAATTATTCAGCGTTGACTCCAGGAGGCCGAGTATGTGCCCTGAACACCCCAGCCCCACACTGGGCTGTGGCGCGCATACGCAGGCCCGGGACGTGGAGGAGGAGGCTAGAACCCCTGAGGTTAGCTGTGGAGGGAGAGCAGTGACGCCCTGGGGTGGGGAAGGGGTACCCAGGCTGCCGGGGAAGCTCTGAGGCAGGAAGCCAGCAGGAGATGGGGGGGGTGTTTGTCCCCCCCACCTCCCGCCACAGGCCCAAGGTCACCTGAGTGCCTCAGAGGCACTGGAGTCCCTGAGGCCCCCAGCTGGTCGGATGCCTCCACAAGTGGGGGACGAAGACCTCAGTCAGGTCCCTGAGATCAGACCAGGAGGGCCAGCAGGGGGCTATTGTGGTCCCTGAGGATCTCTGGGGATCCTCCCTGGCCCTAAGCCCCTACTGCTCTGGGCTCAGGATGGTGGAGATGGAGGCTCTCTGGATGGGGGCCTCCCCGGGTCCACCAGTGCCAAGCGCACCCATCAGCCCTGGAGTAGGAGTTCCTCTCTTCCCCACACACAGACCCTCTTTTGTCTGTAAAACCCCAGCTCTGTGTCTCCCAGCCGGGGACGCCTGCCTGGACCTGGACTCTTGAGGTGAGCCGAGACAGTTCTGTCCATCTACTGCCAGCTCCCAGGACGTGGTCCTTCCCCCGCTGGAGTCTGTGTCTCTGCCCGGCCCACTGGGAGGCGTCAAGAGCCTGTGGCCAGCGCATGGTGGACAGTGCCAGCCGAGGTGCCCAGTGGCCAAGGCAATGTCTCCAGATGCTATGGGCTGAGTCGGGCGCCCCCCAAATCTGAATGTTTAGATACTAATACCTGTTACCTCCGAGGGAACCTTATTTGGAAGTAGGCTTGTCGCAGGTATACTCAGGTAAGTGAGGGTGAGGTCATGGGAAGGGAGGGGGGTGTCCTTGTAAAAGGGGGATAGGGCCACGGATACGTAGTGATGGAGGCAGAGAGGGGGCACCAAGGACTCCACGCTGGGGAGCAGCCAGGAATGGACACCCCCACAGCCTCAGAAGGAGCCAGCCCTTGGGCACCCTGACCTTGACCTTCTGGCCTCCAGGACTGTGGCTGACCTGCTTCTGTGGTTCAAGCCCCCAGTCTGTGGCACTCTGTTGGGGCAGCCCAAGCAAACAAGCCCTCCAGACCGGGGACGGGTACCTGGGGTTTCAAGCAGCACTTTCCGGGATGTGTGCCACCAGGCCCCCCTTTCTGAATGCACAAAGTTCCAGTGACCATTGAGGAAACTGAGTCTTTGAGATGGGAAGAAATTTGCTCACGATACCCACAGGTGCGTGGTGGGGGGTTGCCTGAACCCCAGCCCCCCAACTCCCACCGACGCCCCACCCAATGCCCCATCCTTCCTCCCAGCTGCACCATGAGGGCCTCTCCCACCCGACAGATGGAAGGACTGAACCCCAGAGTCACTTGGGGCCTGGCACAGAGGGAGGGGCCGCCGGGCCACTGCCAGGGAGTTAGACACCCCAGGCCATGGTCTCAGGTGAGGCTCTGAGCAGGGTGGGGCAGGAGGGAGCCCCATAGAGCCGTCAGGAGGTCTTCCTGGAGGAGGTGTTCCCATTGGGCTGGGGGATGGGCAGGGTTAGGCAGCATTTCTGGGGCAGAGACAGCAGTGAGCAGAGCAGGGATGAGGGCGGGCCGGCACAGGTGTGGGCAGCAGGATGCCTCCGCAGGTGACGACGGGTGGCGGGACAGCAGTGAGACACTTGCCCCAGGCCCTTAATTCGTGTTTTAATTACAGAATACAGAGCGCGTTATCAACAACCCGTTTCACATGAAAGCACGGAGCCATTTGCGGAAGTGGGGCCCAGCCAGGCCCAGGCCAGGCGCACCGTAGCAAATGGGGTCTTTCTGCTCTTGACAAAGAGCCGTGTCCTCGAGGGCCTCTTTTCATTCCTGCGCCTTTCAGCAGCCGCAGCTCCTTCTGCGAGAAATGCCAGGGGGACACCGTGGGTGCTCCCGCCTCCCCCGCGGCCCGCTGCCAGCTCCCTGCAGGCTTCGTTCCCCCCCGACCCCGCCCTCCCCACACCCGTGTCAGCAGCCCCCCACGGGGCCACCCAGTCTCCCCCAGGCTCCCCTCCCTCCCTAGCCTGCACCCACCTCTCCGGCAACCTTGGCATCCAAGGGGAGCCCCAGGGCCCTGAGTGCCGTCCGCACGCCTGGGAGCGCCCCTCCCCCCACCTGGGAGCACCCCTCTCCCCCACCCCACCCACCACCGCCAAGATGAGAAGGTCAGGCCAGGACTGTGGAACCTTCTGGAGTCAGGCCTGTCCTGGGAATGGAGATGAACACTGACCTCCCAGCTGTGTGGCTTTTGGCCACTGCCCTCTTGGAACCTGTTTACTCCGTAAAATGGGCCCAGGGTACGTGAGCCTCTCCCTCCGGGCTCTGGAGACTGTCAGCTCCATAGCCCGGCAGCATCGGCGTGGACCGGCTAAGGAACAGATACATGAACGCGTGAGTCAATGGACAAGCGAATGAGCAGTGGGGTGGGGTGAGGGCCAGCGTCCTTCTGGCCCTCCAGGAGGACAGCGCAGAGGAGGTGAGTCTAGGAGAGAACCAGGTGGAAGGTCCCAGTTGGCCAGGGCCTGTGGGGCCATTTGCATGGCTAAGTGAATTTAGGTAGTTGTTATTCAGGAATTACAGAGTGTGCGGGGGTGAGGGGTCACAGGGCAGGCCCTGGGGGAGCCCCTCTGCTGAGGTCTGCAGACTGAGACCCGTGGATGGCTTAATGCAATTGTCTGCTCTGTCCCCCCAGCAGGACTACCCCCCCCACCGCGCCTGGCCCTCACTTCAGTGTCCTTCAAGCAGGGAGAGTGGGATGCTCTTCAGGGTCAAGCCTGCCTACCCCAGAGTCACAGCTGACTCGGCAGGGACTGCGAGATGCCTGCCGGACTCCATACTCCAGCTGGGGAAACTGAGGCCCGGCCTGTCCCCCACCACGCCCCACGCCCCACGCCCCTGCATAGCACATTGCAAAGAAAGCCCCGAGGGGAACCTGGGTGTTCTTCTCTCAATTCCAGGACAGACCCTGCCTCACCGTCCCCCCCACAAGAGTCATCAGGGGTCAGAGCTCAGTCCCAGCCAGCACTTGAGACCTCCGCTCCCCTGGGCTCCAAGAATTTCCATTGGCTCTTCTCCAGCTGGGGGCCTCCCGAGGGCAGGCCTGGACCACTCTCCACGGGGCCTGGACCCAGTAGCAGACCAGGGGCTTAGGCTCAGGCTCAGAGACTGAGGAACTCACCTGCTGAAAGGTAACTCACTCCCTAACTCACAGGCTCCTGGCCGCCCCCGTCCATCCCTGCTCCCGGCCTCCCCACCCCCTTGCTCCATATTCTCTGTCCCTTCCCGCTTTGCCCAGAACCCTCCATGTTCCCAGCTCTCTGGCCTTCCCTACAAGCTGCCTTTCTCCCTCCAAGACCCAGACCCGCTATTTAAGTCCCAGCTGAAAGGCCCCTCCATGGAGAGGCCCCGTTTTTGCTCCAGTGCCTGTTTCCCTCCGCAGCCGCATCCCCACGGGGGCCTGGCTGTGCCGTGTGCCTCCAGGCTGACCCTGGCTGGTCTGGTGGTCTCGGCCTCTGGCAGCGCATTTCCCTGTGCTCCATGCATGGTGTCTTCGCAGGGACAGCCGTCAGGGTCCCTCAGAACCTATGCCTGCTGGTATTGGGACAGCATCCCTTCATTCGTTCATGCGGGAGGCCACTCTGATCAAGGAGGGCGGAGGGAGAAGCACCCCCAGGGCAGAGGAGCCTGGGCCTCTGGCAGCACACGCAGGGTCAGCTCAGGAGGAACCAGCCACACACGGGTCCCAGGGCCACCCGGACCCCAGCCTCCGCCTCTTCCCTTGGCACAGAGCCCAGCCACGTGCACCTGCCTCCCCGCCACGTCACAGGATATGTCTTCATGAAATATTGATCAATTCGCACCAGCCTTGGGTTGTGGGAGGAAAGGACAGGGAGAATTGTGCATGTAAATGAGACGTGTTCCACACTTCCTTAACCCTTCCCTGCCCAGGCAGCTTGGACACCTCCTCTGGTCTCCCAGGAAGTGGGCAGGACACACGGGCGGATGTGAGGCAGACCAGGCGTGTGGGATCCAGGCACGGCCGTGACAGGTGCCCTGTCTGCCTCGGCAGGCCACCTGGTTGCTCCTCTGTTAGACGCAGAGACTCGGCAGCTCCCCCGCCCGGGGCCAGGGCCCGGCGACGCTTCTCTCAGCGGCTTCCAGCCAGGGTTGGCACCAGTCGTCGTCATGGGGAGAGGAGCTTCCGTCCTGACTTTTAAATGTCATAGTCCTATCTTGAGAATCACGCTGGTATCAAAGAAGCCTCTTCAGATCTGGTTCCAGGGCCCGGGGCTCTGAGCACCGGGGAAGGGGCCGGAGTGGAACGGGCACCGGCTGCCTGGGCCTCCACACTTATAAAATGGTGAGGTCACCGTCCCTGCCCCCAAATTGTGATCAGGAGGAAGTGGGGCCATGGATGGCTAGCTCAGTGCCCAGCCACGACAACCGGCCAAAAAACAGCATCTTTCCTTCTGAACACGGATGGAGGGAGGGATAATGAGTGAGTGAATGAGTGAGTGGGTGAGTGAACAGACAAGTTATAATGGTCCTGCCAATACTCAGCTGTCCTACAGGGTCTGACGGCCCTCCCAGAGGGGCCTGGACCTCCCAGAAGGCTGAATCCACCAGAGGCTCTGGCTCTCAGGGTCCTTGGCGGGTGCAGCCCCCTCTTCGGCCCTGAGCTCCCCCTGTACTCCTGACCTCACTTCGCTTGGCTCTGTCCCCCAGGTCTGCATGCCACTCCATGCCCTGGGGCCCCTTCCCCCAGCCGGGGTCTTCCAGAGCCTTCTACCCCTCCCTCCCCTCTGACACCCACTCTAATGCCAGCCTGGCCCCCAGAACATTTCAGTACCACGTAAATACTGAACAGTGTGGTACCATAGAGTGGCAGGCACTGGATGTCCTCTCCCGTTTGAAGGAATGAAAAAACAAGGTAAAATACACGAAGCAATAGTTTTGAGACATTGAAAACCAGGCAGTGCAGAGAGTGATTTCTAAAGGAAAGGAAACAAATCACATGATTGCTGCAGGGTCACTACTCGCTATCTGGACATAGTGCCCAGGGGCCTCCTGAGTTGAAGAGACGGAATTGAGAAGCGAGAGCAGCATGGTGTCTAGAGTCCGGAGAGCAGAACAATCTGAGTGCAGAGAATCGCACCGGGAGGAGGGAGCTGCACACAGACGGCTCCAGACTGTGCACAGACCTCCCCCAGGGGCTCCCGCTGGGCACTGATCAGTGCGCGCAAATGAAGAAGCAGATAGAAAACCAGCAAAGAGAGAAGACTTGGAACAACACTACCAGCTACCTTGATGTGATGGATTTTTATAGATCACTGCACACCACAGCAGCAGAAGACCCAACCTTCTCAAGCGCGCGCATACCATTTACCAAAACTGACCATATTCTGGACCATAAAATAAGTTCAATAAATGTAAAAGAATTTGAATTATACACATCACTTTCTCAGCCAAAACAGATGTAAGTTAGAAATCAACAATTGAAAGATATCTGGAAAACCCCCAATATTTGGAAACTGAACAGAACACAGATCTAAATAATCAAGAAACAAAAATGAAAATTTGAATGCTTTTGAGCTGAATGAAAATGAAAACATGACACATCACAATTGGTGGGGGATGTAACTGATGTGGGGCTTAGAGGAAAATTTAGTACTAAGAACCTACATTATAACAGAAAATAGAGGTTTTTTTTTTTTTTTTAAAGATTTTATTTATTTATTTGACAGAGATCACAAGTAGGCAGAGAGGCAGGCAGAGAGAGAGAGAGGGAAGCAGGTCCCCCATTGGGCAGATAGCCCGATGCGGGGCTCCAACCCAGGACCCTGAGACCATGACCCTAGCTGAAGGCAGAGGCTTAACCCGCTGAGCCACCCAGGCACCCCAGAAAATAAAGGTTTTAAATCAATGATCAAAACTTCCAAGTTAAAAAACTGGAAAAAGAAGAGCAAAGTAAACCCTACAGTAAGTGTAAGGAAGAAAATAATAAAGAGAATGAATCAATGAAAGAATAAAAGGGAAACTATAAAGAAAAACCAGTGAATAAAAGCCAGTTCTTTAAAAAGATGAATAAAACCCAATATACTTGTTTCCCCAAGTGACCAAGAAAAATGAAAAAAGTGGACATCACCTATTATTCTACAGATGTTGTAAGGAAAAAATGCAATATTTTGAACTTCTTGTCAATAAATTTGACAACACAGAAGAAGTGAAAAAAATCCTTCGAAGATATAAATTACCAAAGTTTATCTAAGAAAAAAACAGAGGGTCTAAATAGTCTTATATCTGTCAAAGAAACTAAATTTATGATTAAAACCCTTACAACAAGGAAAACTATATGTCCAAATGGTTTCAATGGTAAAATCTAATACAATTTAAGGAAGAAGTGATACCAATTCTACACAAACTTTTCCAGATAATAAAAGATGAGGGACGCTTCTATTATCATTTGATGAAGCTGGTCTTATTCTGATTTTTAATCAAAGACATTACAAGAAATGATAACAGTAAACAATATATCTAATAACAAAGATGCAAAATTTCTTACCAAAAGTTTAATAAATCAAATCTGTCTATCTATCTATCGAATAGTGTATCATGATGAAGGGAAGTTTATTTCAGGAAAACAAAATTGACTTAACTTTGAAAATCAGTGAACTTCATAGTATTCATATCCTAAAAAGGAAAAACATAAGATCATCTCAATAGAAGCACTTAACAATGTCCAACATTTATTCATGATTAAAAACAACCTCAGAAAACTAGAAATAAAACTAACTTCCTGCACCTGATAAAGTCATCTGTGAAAAACTACATCTTCCTAAGACTGAGACCATAGTAAAGATGACTATTCTCATCTTTTTATTTTTAATCACTTTTAATCAACATTTTCCTGGAGTTTCTGTCTAGTGCCATAAGGCAAAAAAGAAAAAAAAAAAAAGGCATCCAAATTATAAGTAAAACTTTCCTAACTGTCTATGTAGGAAAAAATCCTATGGAGTCCACAAAATAAAAGCTACTAAAACTAGTAAGTGCATCAGCAACATGGCAGGGCTCAAGGTCAACATATAGAAATCAACCGTATATGTATATAGTCACAGCAAATACAACTTGGAATTTTAATAACAATGCCATGTGAAATACCATGAACAAACATGCTCAGGCATGAATCTGACAAAAGACACGTGAGACCCACACACTGAAAACAGCAAGCGTTGCTGAAATGGAAGACCTTACTGAATGAAGACATATACCATGTTCATGGATTGGAAAAGTCAAAGTTGCTAAGATGTTGCTTTTCCCCACATTGGTCTACAGATCGATGGAATCTGAATCAAAATTCCAGCAGGTTTTTCCTGTAGGAGACAAACTCTAAAATTAATGGTTCTAAAAATTCATATGGAAGTGGAAGTGCTGAGTAGTCTCAGCAACTTAAAAAGAGTAAGGTTGGAGGGCTTACTCTGATGGGCTAATTAATCAAAACAACATGGTATTGATATAAACATTGAGCACAATAGAGATCCCAGAAAAGGCCCAAATGTAAGTAGTCTATTGGTTTTTGACAAAAGTACAAAGACAATTAAATGGAGAAAAGGTGGTCCAACAAATCGTGCTAAATTTATAAAAAAAAGAAGAATTTGGATCCATTTGTTATTGCATATACAAAAATTAATCTTAAATGGATCATAAGACTTCTAGAAGAAAATAGAGCAGGAAATCTTCATGACCTTGGATTGATTACAGGTTTTTTAGATATGACATAAAAAATAATTCAGGAAAGAACAAACTGACAGAGGCACTTCAACAAAACTAAAAAGTGCTGCTTTTCGAATACACTGTTAAGAGAATTAAAAGGTGGGAAACAGATTAGGAGAACATATTTCCAAATCAAGTATCTGTAAAGGACTTCTTTCCAGCATATATAGAAGCCCCCCAGCTCTGAGTTCCAGGGCTTCCGTGCACCACACAGAGATGGTGGGCGGATGTGACAAGATTTTAAAGTTAGTGCACTGTCTACTTCCCAGGTTCCGGATGGGTTCCATGTTACTGAGTGGGGGAAGCAGCTTTGGGGGCCAGTCTGGCATTAGAGTGGGTATCAGAGGGGAGGGAGGGGTAGAAGGTTCTGGAAGACCCCGGCTGGGGGAAGGGGCCCCAGGGCATGGAGCGGCATGCAGACCTGGGGGACAGAGCCAAGCAAAGTGAGGTCAGGAGTACAGGGAGAGCTCAGGGCCGAAGAGGGGGCTGCACCCGCCAAGGAACCTGAGAGCCAGAGCCTCTGTGGATACAGCTTTCTGGGAGGTCCAGGCTCCTCTGGGAGGGCTGTCAGACCCTGTAGGACAGCTGAGTATTGGCAGGACCATTATAACTTGTCTGTTCACTCACCCACTCACTTGCTCACTGATTCATTCATTTGCTCTTTCATGCACTCACTTGTTCACTCACTCACTCATTCATTCACTCACTCATTCACTCTCATTCATTCACTCACCCATTCATTGTCCCTCCCTCCATCTGTGCTCAATAAGGAAGGATGCTGTTTTTTGACCAGTTGTCCCTGCTGGGTACCATGCTAGCCTAACATAACCCCATTTCATCCTCTCAAACTTCAACAAAAAGAAACCAAATAGTCAATTAAAATGGGGACAACTATGTAAACAGACACTTCGGTCCAATCATAGATGGCTGATAAGATCATGAAATGACCCTATGAGCCATGGGACAGATGCAAACCACAGGAGATCCCATCACAACTACTCGAATGTCTAAAATTAAAGACTGACCTACCAAGTGTTGGCAAGGAGATGAAGCAACTGGAACCCCCAAGCCTTGCTGGTGGGAATGTAAAGATGGTGCAGCCACTTTGGAAACAGAGTGGTAGTCTGTTAAATAATTGCATGTACACCCGCTGTAGGATCCAGCAATTCCACTCACGGAGAAACAAAAGCACATGCCTATATAAAGATTCATGCCTGGAAGTTTGCAGCAGCTTTATCTGTAATCACCCAAAACTAAAAACAATCCAAATGTTCATCAACTTGTGAATGCCTAAGCCAACTGCATATGTCCAATCAATTGAATACTCTTCCCTCATAAAAAGGAATGAACTGTTGATACTGGCAGCAACATGGATCATAGAATAATTTTGCTGAGGGAAAAAATGAGGATATATTCTATGTTATCATTTATATAAGATCATAAAAGATACAAACTGACCTATAGAGACTGAAAGTGTCTCCATGTTTGCCTGGGGATAGGGTTGAGGGTGGGGAAGTAGGATGGAGTACTAGGGGCACGGGAAGTTTGGGGAGTGACAGATATGTGCTTAATTGTAGCTATGGTTTCACAAGTATCAAATGTATCAAACTTTACTTTTTTAAAAAATTGCTTATTTTTAGAGAGAGATAGTGGAGGAAGGGACAGAAAGAGAGAATCCCAAGCAGCGCCATGCTGAGCATAGACCCTGACACAGGGCTCGATTTCATGACCCTGAGATCATGACCTGAGCTGAAATCAAGAGTCAGATGCTTAACTGCCTGAGCCACCCAGACGCCCCCCAGGAGGATCTCTTTACCCTGATAAGGATGATCAAACCCAGGGGAAAACAGAGTCTATGATGAGAAAATTCTGCACCACCCTTTAGACCAGTTCCATCTTTATGTCTCATGTACTAGTGGGAAGCACATGTGACAAGAGAAAGAAATATATTTTAGAGTCTAAATAGGGAAAAACTAAAGTATCACTATGTGCAAACCATTTTCAAAGAGAAAATTCAGGGTAATCTACAGACAGCTCTGAAAATGAGGGAGTTCAGTGACTTGTAGAATAGAAATTCAGCATAAAAAACTACTGGCAAAAATTAAAGTAATATAATAAGATGCCATTACTAGTTATTTAGAAAGTATGGTTTCTAGGGTTCTGTGTCATAAATATTGTGCAAGACCTTTCTAATAGGAATTTTATTGGTTAAGCTTTGTGGGAAGGCATGAAAGATGATTGGAATAAATGGAGAGATATACCATATTCATGAATGAGAAGATTCGATAACAACCAACATTCTCTTTAAATCGTTCTGAAGATCAAATGTGTTTCCAACCTGAATCCAAAATGGGCTTTCCAAGCTGATTTACAAAATTAAGACACATGAGCGATGAACCCAAAATCACCAAGACAGACCTGCCGATGAAGGGGAGGGAGAATTACCCGCCGGGGAACAAGACCTGTCTTATAAAGCTACCATTCTTTCGAGTGTGATGTGGTGCAGGCAGGGACGGACCCGTAACATAATTAAACTCCAGCACGAGCAAGAGCCACAGCCATTACATACGTGCACCTGGAATGTGGTCGAGGAGGCGGGTAGGGACGAGCCGGCACTGTCTGCGGGCGCCGTGGAGAACAGACGCCTCATGTCACAGAGAAAGAATAAAGGGCAGGTGGATGAAAGCTTGCGCACGACAATGCTGGACTGCCAAAGGCGACGCAATATCTTATAGCAATAGCACAAACAGGGGGGAAGGTTGGGCGCATCAGACACATTAACATGTAAAATTCTGTTCGGCAAAAAGACACCATCAATAAAGCAAGAAATACAAGCTCCTGCCACCCACACAACCAATAAAGGATCACCATCCAGATACATAAATAATTCCTGAAAATCAATAAGAGAAAGGCAGGCAACCCCATAGAAAAAAATGAGCAAATGACAGGAAACTATAAATACGAGAGAAAACAATGTGCCGTAAATATGTTCAAAAGGCAGCTCGACTTCACAGCCGACACCGGGAAGCACAAATTAAAACAACGAGACGCCGTTTCTCACCCATTAGAGGGTGAAAAATTAATAAGTCTGAGACCACAGAGCGCTGCCGTGAATCTGCGGAAGCGGGAGCTCCATCCACGGCTGGCAGGCGTGTAAACTGGCACAGACGCTTCGGACGGCGACTTGTCAATACTTATTGGTGACGGCGATGGTGGTGGTTAATACTCGCTTAGCGCTCACAGCGTTCCAGGCACTGTCAGAAGCTCTCTGCTCCGAAAATTCACGGAGAGCCGGAGACGCTCGCCAGCAGTCCTCCCTGCGATGAGGGGGGTTCCCTTGCGCGCCGGCCGCCCGCAGACACAGACGAGGCCACTGGTGGGATCGCAGCGTGGGAAAGTGGAAACGCTCTGGGATTTCCTTAGTGGGGAGGGGCCGGTCCACCGTGCCTCCTTCCCACCACCGAACAACGCAACGTCCCACGTTCGGGACGCTGCCTCAGTCGACACGGATACATTTCAAAAGCTTCATGTGGAATGAGAAGAATCAAGTTGCAAGTATTTCCACACTATTGCACGGGCGATGCACACTTTACAGCACTTGAACTATGGTTTGCTGATATGTGCACGCGATATAAATGCGGGCGTGTGTATGGGGACGCGGGCTGCTCAGGCCTCTGGGGGCGGTCCCTCTGTCTGCAGGAGCCAGGCTCCCCAGGAATGGAGTGGTGGAGCCCAGGGCGAGTCTCCTCCGTGACGTCCTGGACATTCCACGTTCGAAATCTGCCAGTGTCATTCATGATAGCTCATAAGAGCAGAATCAACGCGGGCTTAACGCGATGCACGGCAGACAGCTTCCTTGCAGACGTCACCTCCTCCCAGGCAGAGGCAGGCGCCCTCGGGCTCCCACTCCAGGCGCCCTGCAGCCCCACGGCACATGCACCGTGGTTTGTAAGAGCCCCGAGAAGAAAGAAAGAGGCAGAATTGTGATTTGCTAGCAATGTGATCAAGTGTGGCAAATCCGGGGGGAAAGCAGTAACAAACTAGTAAGAGAGTTTAGTAGGACTGTCAGAGACAAGGCCCGCATCGAACATCCTGAGCTTTCCCACGCCCCCTGGGAACAACCCTGGAGAAGAAGCCACCCCCACGGACACTAGCGGAAAACCTGCAAAACGTCTTGGGGGAGAACCCAGCAGAAATGCACACAAAGCCTGTATGAGGAAAACCGTAAAGTCTTCTGGCAGACACAGAAGAAAGTCAGAGTACGTGGGAGAGAGACCCTATCCCTTGATGAGGAACGTGAGCCGGAGAACGCCGGCGCGGTCTGTTCCCGAGCGGTCCCTGCATGCGGCCCAACCGCGGCCACCGCCCCTCCCCTGGAGAAGAACACCCACGAGCTGAGCCCACCCATGCGCAGGGACTATCGCTGGGGACCTCGGAGGAGTGCGGCGCGCATCTGGGGCAGGGGGGACGAGGGGCCCCGGCTGGCGTCTGGAGCGGGCTGCCCCGGGGACAAATTGCACAGAGGTTTCTGAGTTGTGAGCAGATAAGCCCTGTAGGTCGAAGACACGGACATGAAGACGCAGAATCGAAGGTGACCACCGGCTGATTTCACCGGCCATCAGGGGTGCCAACGACACAACCAAGAGGCGCTGTTTCCCCCACGGATTGGGAAGCAAGGTCAGGGGTGGGTCCTCTCCAGCGCCACCGAAGGAGGAGGGGAACGGTCTTCTCTGTGCACAGGAGGGGGTCCTCCTTGTGGCCTTGGCAGGACACAACTCGGAACATCCATGAGAGACATCCCTGGGCCCCCACCCTGAGCCTCCCGCCACCCTGGCCAGGTCTGCTCCTGGGACGAGCGCCGCATGCACGGAAGGATCCAGAAGAACCACGGCCACCTGCAGACGGGAACAAACAGCTGAAGAGACGCGGACAGAAGTAACTGCTTCAGCAGCAGAGAAGCGCTCATGACCTGGAGCACCCGCCCCAGGGTGGAGACCACCACCCCCCTCCAGAGCGGGCCGGCTGTGTGGCCACGGCGGGACCCCCGAGACATGGCGCTCCACGGCGAAGCCCACGAGATACGGGCGATTCCGCTCCTGCCGCGCGATTCTGCTTCTGCCGCCGCAAAACCAGCTGCAGTTACATGTTCACACGTGTGTGCATCGGCGCGGGGGAACCAGCCCAGCCGCTCTGTGCTGCCGTGGGGAGGGGAGCCCCACAGGCGCTCCGGTCCCCTGCGCGGAGGGCGTGTGACCTGGAAGATTTGCGGAACCGACTGTGCGAGAAGAGGACTTCGGAAGAGGCCGCTGGCTCCCCGGGTGCAGCACTCAGGAGAACGGCTGTTGGAGCTGCAGGTGGGGACGGGTCTCAGGGAAGAGGAAGGGGGGACACCGTGGCCTGAGGGCCCCTGGGCTTGAGGAGAGACCGGAGCCGCCCATGAACCAGGGAGCAGCGACGGACAGATGGGGCAGGTGGACGCCCAGGCGAAGCAGAGAAATCAGGGGCAGCCAGGGCCTCGCTGATGGGCTGGGAAGACGAGTGAGAGGACGGGGTCCCTGAGACACGGCAGAGGAGTTCAGGTTTAAGCCCTGGAAGTAGCAGGTGGAGTCGGGGAGGAGACAGGGCAGGCAGGCAGGGAGGTGGCAGGGGTAAGGTCCACGTTTGGGATGGGAGGGAAGGGGCGGGGAGGGCTGGGTCTTGTGCCTCCCTTTGCCTCGGTAAAGCTGAGCACCGTAAGCCCTGGGGCGGAGAGGAGGGGTAAGGGTAGGGGAGAAGGAGGGCAAGTCCTCCGTTCTTCCAGGACTTGGGGCTCTGGGAGGTGACAAGAGCCCCTCCATCAGGAAGGGAGGCAGAGGACGGGAGCGGAACAGGCATCACATGGGTCCACGGACAGTGCGTGAGATGCCCAGAAACGGGTGGGACTGCGGAGCAGCGTTTGGGGCAGCAGGGTCTGGCGGGCGTGAAGGTAGAGACGCCGGCAGCCCTGGCGAGAAGTACTCTCCCTGGTGCTGGGCAGAGGGCAGGGCTGATCTTGGGGGGCCCTCCAGGCAGCCACGAGGGGAGTGGGGTGCAGGAGGGAAGGCTACTTCCAAGCTGGTGAATGAGGGGCTGCTGACGGCAGGCTGCATGGCGGTGAGGGCCCCCAGGGACGGGTGGGAAGAGGAATGTGTGGGAGGGTGGCCGGGGGTCTGGATGGGGTCAGAAGGCATCACTCAGCCACTTGGCCAGAGCTGGACACACAGAGGTCATCCCCGTGGAGAGACGGTGGATCCGTACTGGGGGCGCCCTCGCCAGCTTACAGGAAGGGGTAAATTTGGTGTCCCCGGGCCGCTCAATCCCACCAGAGACATGCAGGTCCCTCCCGTGAGGAAGCGTTGAGGCATGCACGTAGGTGAGGCCCCAGGACCGCCCCCCACCCCCAACCCACACATGCACGAGGGAGCTGCCAGCCCGCGGTCGGCCTCTGCTGATGGGCTCGGGGACTGTCTGCCCAGCCGCTCAGGCTGCTCACCTTGACCAGCGTGTATGCGTCCACGCCATGCAGGAGGACAAGCAGGGCACCGTGTGGCCAAGCGAGGGGGCTTGGCGGTGTCCCCGCGTGTGCAGGCGTGAGTGTGGCGGACCTCAGCCTGAAGCCACCAGCCAGGGGAAGGGAGGCAGAGGCCCCACCGGCCGCCGGAGGCTGGGCACGCATCACGGTCTGAAGCACCATCTCAGAGCCAGAGCCCAAAGCAGACACCCCACGCCTGGTTGTAGAAAGAAACTTCAGGGTCCAGAGTGACCAGAAAGAAGCCCTGTTTTCCACAGTCAGGTGTGTCCGCCGCAGTGTTGGGGGGACACCAGGGATGAGAACTTGGGTCTGGTGAGGGCACGCAAGGAGCGGATGGAGATGAGGGGTCTCTGAAGCGTGGGGTCGCCCTTGGGGGGCTGCACCCCAGGCCCCCGCCCAATTCTTGCTCCTCAGAGGGATCGACTCCCTGGAACCGAGAAGGAATCTTCTGTAACTAGCGGCCCAGCCTCTCCACGCTCCGCTCCCATCGAGAAGGCAGACGGAGTCACTCGGCTCCCCATTCCTCACCACGAACAGTAATTAGAATGCAAGGTCATCTCCATATAATGCATTATGACTTTAATATCGGTAAACTCCCCTTACATATTAGATGCAGTGAGGAAATATTAGTTAAATTATCACAGACTAACATGATCAGTTTCCTCTAGGATAAAATGTGATAAATGGGTTTAATAAACTGAGGAGAATTATATGTGTCATATTCGTGGTTCCTGTCAATTTTATTTAGAGTAAAATGCCATTGTGATAATTAGTTGGGTTTTACTGTGTTCATTAAAAGCTTTTCTAATGACCGCTTGGAGGGATAAGTAAAATTAATTTCTTTCTTGAACATCGGAAGAATTCATCAAACAAATAAAAAGCGAACTCCAGGGCAGGGCGCGACAGGGTGGGGGCAGCGGACTCGGGGGTGGGGGGTGGAGGCGGGGATGGCGTTTCTCTGTGCGTCCCTGCTGAGCCTGTCCCAGAGCTGCGCCCCCAGAAAGGGACGAGGCCTGGAAAGAGGTTGTGGACGGAAGGCTCCTCCTCCAGGCAGCACTCCTTGACTGTCCAACCGTGGCACCCTCCCGCCTGGCCTGTGCTCTGGAGTCCCAGCTCCTTGGTCCCCAGGGGCGGGCTCCGGGCCTCCTTCATTCCTGTGGCCCGGAGGGATCCAGCTCAGGGATGGGCATTCAGGAGGACACAGGGGCCAGAATCTGGGATCTTGCGGCCACTGTGTCCCCAGCATGGAGCACGTGCCGTCCCCGAGCAGGCACTGTGGCGGGAAGGGCTTCCAGGGGAGCCCCGGGGGTGGGACAGTGGGCCATGCAGGGGGAGCGCAGCTCAGGTGGAGGAGAGCTGGCTGGGCTTGGAGAGGATGCGCCACCGCACTGAGGCCATGCAGGAGTGAAGCCGGAGACTGGACCCCGAGGCCACGCATGGTGCTGACATCCACGATCCTTCCTACCCACCTGTGCCAAGTGCGCAGGGGTCAGACTGGGGCCTGGACACGCGGGGTGTTGGGACGGGCCCGAGACCCATGCTGAGGAGCACACGCACACACACGGCACCCGTGCACGCATGTGCTCACTCACACGGCCTCACATCTCCACCAGCTGCGGACGTCACGGTCCATACCTCAGCCCCTGGATGGCTCTCCGGTCGTGTGTGGCCTTCCCAGGACCATTGCATCGGCTTCCCCCACCCTGGGGCCCCTGAGAGCAGCTGCAGAGCCTGGGGGCTGGACAGGTGGCCGTCTGCCCCTACAAGAGGACACTTTGTGGGGCGCCTGGGTGGCTCAGTGGGTTAAAGCCTCTGCCTTCAGCTCAGGTCATGGTCTCAGGGTCCTGGGATCGAGCCCCGCATCGGGCTCTCTGCTCAGCGGGGAGCCTCCTTCCCCTCTCTCTCTGCCTGCCTCTCTGCCTACTTGTGATTCTGTCTGCCAAATAAATAAATAAAATCTTTAAAAAAAAAAAAAAAGAGAGGACACTTTGTGTCTGAGTTTCACTGGAGGGTGAGGGGTTCCTCTGACCCCAGGGACTTAAGGGAGGTCTTGGCGGCAGGCCCGCCTGGCTGGCCTCAGCACGCGCTGCCCTCCCCCGGCCTGCCGGCTCTGGGCTGCGGCTCCGCCGTGCAACCACGGACGTGACAGGACAGGCTCCTTCCAGAACTCCCCATGTGACTGCAGAGCCGCCCGTGGGGTCCTCTCTGAACGGCGTCCTCACCCAGTGCCGTGACATTCAGCCCCTTGGGACGTGGGTACAGTGTCCCTGCAGGATTTAGGGGTCTGCCTGGCCTCTGCCTCGGCTCCCCATCTTTGGCTTGTCACTTGCCCCCCTCGCCCTCTGGAGAGGCCTGGCAGGGTGGCGCCCTGGGCTCCCACTGGGGCGCTGGGCAGGGTGGCACCCGGATGCTCCCTTGGCCACTGGCTTTCCAGAGCCTTCTCTGGGGGGTCTGCATGGAGGCTCTTCCCGGCTCCCCAGCCAGCTCCACCCCCAGCCAACCCTACCTCACGGCCCTTCCCCTGAGCAGCCCCCCTGCAGCCACACAGGCCCCCCCAGGGCTGCTCAGAGATGGGGGGGGACAAACAAGCCACCAGCAGCCCTGGGGGGCACAGGGTCCCCACCTTCACCTGGGAAGCCTCCCTCTCCTTCCAGGGGGTCCTGGGCTCTCCTACTCCAGCCCCTCATTTGCCCATGGTGGGGGGGGGCAGCTGAAGGGCGGGGCCGCTTCTAGGTGGCTCATCCCTGCTGTGTTGCCCCGGGACTGAGACCGGGGCTCAGCGCCTTTGTGCCCTGCTGGCAGCTCATCCTCCCACACCTGCAGGACCAGCATGCACCCCCCCTCGCAGGTACGGCCCCGCCCTGCATTTGCATCCCTGCCCGTCCGCCCGTGGGTGCCGTGGATGCCAGGCCCTTATGAGGGGTCCCAGCCCCTACAAGAGGCCCCAGAAAGCGCCCTACCCCCCCCCATGGGAGGACCCAGGGGAAGGCTTTGCCTGGGAACCTGGACGTGGGCGCTTGCCTCCTGCACCTGGTCCGGGCTCCCAGCCACCCCGTAGCCCCCGTAGCTGGAGCACTCGGAGATAAGAACACCTGACCGCTCTTGGAGGAACTTGGTTCTTCCAAGGAACGTCTTAGCTAACCAGCGGAGGCCGCGATGCAGGAGACTGGTCGCTGGAGGGCTTGGCCGGCTGACACACAGAGAACACAGGGGTCAGTAACTCTGAGAAGTCGGGATGCTGGTCACAGACGCAGCTCGCTGCCCCAGCCATGGCAGCCCCTCCACCTCGTTGTCCCAGAGCCTGGCCTGGGGATGCATCGGGATTGGGGGGCTCTGCTGGGAGGCAGGAAGGGCTTTCTGTGCGAGAAGACTTTGCCGGAGCGACTCCAGCACGTGGGTGATGTAGCTGGTCATTCATCACCAGGAGCGGGACCTCCTCGCCGGCTGGAGCGAGGGCAGACACGGCCCATTAGCGGGGGGAGAGCGGCGCGTGTCCAGCCGGAACTGGGGCCCGGAGACCAGGTAGAGCCCGCGAGAAGGCGGCGTATGGGCGAGTCAATCAGGCGCCCTAATTGGAAGGCGGTGATGAAAAGTAATTGAGTTTAATACATAATTTAGATCATTACCCGTTAAGTTAATGCCTCCCGCTTAGGTGTGGGGAGAAGATTATTTATCTGGTGGACGGGGAGGATTTCATTTGTTTTTATAATGGGAGGCTCGTCAATCGACTTTAATAAGAGCAGTTTGTTAAATCGGATTTTGAATTGGTGCGTAGATCGGAAGTTCGTATGTTAATTTTTGACGTGATATACTTAGCGTTTCCTCCTCCGTTGGAAGTGGGTGGTGTGCCCTCCCTCGAGAACCCCCGGCTCTGCCGTCTACGGCGACGGAAATTAAATCGGGTCCCACAGGTGTCTTGGCAGAAGGCGATTTCGCTCCGGGCTTCTTCCTTATTCTCTCTGTAAGCGGAGACCGGGCTTCTTCCTTATTCTCTCTGTAAGCGGAGACATGCCTGGGGCTCTGCTGCTTCTCCGAAGGGCCTTTTTCTTCTTGCCCAGGGCAGGAGGCCACAGACAAATGCTTCCACCGATCACCAAAGGGGCCTCGTCGTCTTCCCTCACGTGGGTCTTGCCCGCTGACATTCGCTCACGCGCGTCTGGGCCAGTCCGGACTCCTCCTGGTTCCTTCGACGGCCTCGAGCTGGGAGGCCCGGTGCACACGGCCTGTACCTGGGGTACCCCCAGGCCTCCAGTAGAGCCCCTCCAGCTCAACCCTCCATGTCCCCCCAGGACGCACGTCCACAGCCGGGCACTGCTGTGGCCACATCCTGCTTCCCTTGGAAACAGCCTCTAGCAGGGAGGGTCACGGATTCGGGGAACGGGCTTCCATGCTGGGAGACAGATGGGCACCGTAGTCCCCAGAAGGAGCAGGGCCCCCTAAGAACCATGGGAGCTGGGAGCCGTGGAGTCCCGGGGACATCCTCCCCAGTGCAATATCAGGGTCAGTAAGTTAAGCTGGGAAATCTGTGCTTCTCCTAAAGTTATAAAGATAATGGGTACAATTGATTTTTTTTAAACCTGTGCCTCTTTAAACATAAATACCTTATTGCTAACAGTGCCCTCTCTCCCCCCTTCTCCCCACTGAGGCCCTGGACACAGGCGATGGAGAGATGCACACCCTGTCCTTAAGGAGGCAGGACAGCTGTGGGGGAGGCTGTCCTTCCATTCTCTGGAAGAACCTGCTGCTGCAGAAGCTTCTGGAACAGTCATCCCCAAAGACTCTACAAGCCCAGGCAGGCACGACCTTGGCAAAGTCTCCCTGAAACCTCGGCCCCCAGTGCGACCGGGCCAGGCTCTGGGTACACAGCAGGGCCCGGGGCCTGTCTTGGAGGAAGGTCCAGGAAAGCAGAGAAGGACGCACCCCAAGGCTGGGGCAGCGGGAAGGCAGCAGGAGTGGCTCTGGCCCAGGCTGGCCCCGACCAGAGGCTTTCCCCGGGGGTGGGGAGTACTGGAGAGCCAGAGTGCAGGCTGTGGGGGGGCAGTGCGGGGGCCTCCCTGGCCTGAGGACAGGCTCTGCTCCAGCCCACAGTGCAGCCCCAGCCCCAGCCTCCCAGGACCGCCGCAGCCCACGGCCATCCCCCTAGTCTCGCTGGGCCCGTGGCCCTGCCCCAGGGGCTTTGGACTCAGGCGTGTCTGCATCCTGTAAGTCTAACCACGGCATGGTGCACCGTGGCCCCAGCCCAGCTCCCATGCTCCTGAGGATGACAGAGGGTTTGAGAGAGAAACCTGTCCTCACTGTGCCCGTCCATCTCTCTGGGTCCTGCTGCGTGTCAGGCACAGGCCTTGGGCCACCGAGGCACCCGAGTGGGGTCACTCGGCAGTTAGGAAACAGGGTGGGCAGGCCTCCAGCTGGGGGGCAGCGGGGCCTCTGAGCCCTTCCCGGCAGGGCCAGGAGTCACTAAACCACAGGGATGGGGAAGGAGCCTCCCTGCAGGCCCCCCCGCCGCACGGACCAGCAGCAGCTCGCCTGGCGTCAGCTGCCTTTCCCGCCCTTCCATGCAAGCAGCCACGTGCGCCTGCCCCGGAGCCCCGAACACAAGGTCACAGCTGGGCCTGGCGGGCTGACCCGGGAGGGGCGGCTGGCGCTCCGGGCTGCAGGGCCGAGGCCACCGCTCCGGAACAAAGGGAGGGACATGTTTACAAATTGTCTGTGGAAATTTAAGTTGCGAACATTGGCATCAGGCCTCGCCTGCCAGGCCGCCCGGATTGGAGGGTGATTTATGAAGATTGCTTTACCTGGGCCGCGCTGGGCTGTGCCGGCGAGTAATTCACACCAGGCTCATTTCGGATGCAGTCCAAGCCCCCGTATGTCACTGTGACAATGTAATCACAGAGCCACATTAAAAAGTCATTATTGTTTAGAATCCAGCTTGGTTTGAAAAACACTTACTATAAAATTCAACAGCCTTTGTAAATTACCAAAAGGTTTACTCAAGAAGACTGGGCGCCTGATTTAGACGCGGAACTTACCACCTTATTGATTCTGTGGGATTTTGTCGGTTCCTGCATTTATGGGGAATGATTAGTGAGTAATCAGAGGAATAAACTCGTCTGTGTCGCTTCATAAATAATGATGAATTGAATTTGCGTCCTCAGATTCCCCGGCAAGTTACTCCTACTCCAAGAGTCTGAGAGTCAACTTTGGGGTCGCTCTGCGGAGCCGTATGGAAATCGGTCGCCCGCAAGGCAAGGAGAGGTGAGTTTGTTTCTTGGCTTGTTGGGCATTGAGTCTCCCCGGGGGGACTGGCCACCGCGGCCGCGGCCCTTTCGAGGAGCTCACAGCGCATGGGAACATGTTGGCATCTCCGCGGAGGCTTGCGGGGAAGAACGGGGCTTCCCGTGTCCCGTCCCGTCACCCATGGGCTCAGACGCGCCCTTTCCCACAGGCACCTGCCCACCTGCGGTGCCCCAGGCACACCGCAGGGACCCTGCGCCACACTTGGTCATGCCCCGTGGATGGGACAGGCCCACACAGCCTCCACCCTCCGTCCGCCCTCTGCCGGCCTCTCCCTGCTGCCGTCCAGGTGGGACCCTCCCTCGCTGCCCCGGCTTTCGGCCAGCCGCTGAGCACAGGAACCAGATAAAACAGAAGTTGAGTTCGACTGAGCTGACAACAGGCAGGAAAGGGACGGAGGTCGCACCACACCGAACAGAACTGAGTCAATCCGGGAGTGACTTAAAGTCAGGACTGAACTGTAATCCAGACGCCGGATGGTGGTGGAGACAGGTAAGGAGGGCGGAGGAGAGACCCAGGTCCCCGCCCCTGCCCTCACCGGGGTCAGCGCTGGGAGCAGGAGCTGAGCAGTCTACACCGCCGGCCGCTCGTCTGCCCTAAGCCCCACGGCCACATACAAGGGTGTTTCTGGAGAAACATTCCAGGCCCTGGAAGGCAGTGTAGTCACCGCTGTGGGACCGAGGGGGCCGCACCCTTGCACTGTAAGGGCCGTCCACTGTGAGCAAGTGCCCTCAGGCCCGGGTGTCCGGCCGTCCCACCGTCCCGCTGGGGACAAAGCCTCCAGCACACGGGGACGGGATGCCTGAGGGGGGCTGACTGTCAGGAAGCACACACTCGGTGTGGGGGGCCACCAGCTTCGGAGACAGGGTCCCACCGGTCCTGAGACCGCCAACAGCACGGCCGGCTCTGGGGGGCCTGAAGCCACCTGCCGGGAGCTGAGGGAAGAAAGGCACTGCCACCAGGAGGGAACACGGCACAGCCCGGCCAGGTGTCTGCGGCCGGATCCCAGGGCTCTGGGCCCAGCGCTGGGACCGGCCATGAGGACTCGTGGGGCACAGCCGTGAACTCAAGCCGCTGGGATCCACGGGCTGCCAGCCGGCAACATGGGCAGGTGAGGACGCACCGGAGAACCGGCACCTGCGGGTAACCCCCACTCACCGGCGGCGAAAAGACCCCCTCCCACGGTGCAGCCTCCCTGCCTCTGATGGGAACATTGGGCTGCAGCTCTGGCTTCCTCGGGGGAACCGTGGGGACACCAGCTGTCTCATACACCCCAAGTCTCGCCGCCCGCCCGGCCCGCCCCGCCTTCCCTCAGCCCTGGAGCACGGTGTGTGCTGTGACCGTCCTGCCCCCATGGGCCGGCCCGGGACCCCCTCCCCATGGAAGTAGCATCGCTGGGCCCCGAAGGCCCTCCCCACCCCCTCCCTAGATTGGGGAACTTCCTCAGGGAGCTTTTCCAGGACGTGGACGCTCCCAGGGAGCCCTGTTCTCAGATGCGTGTGGGAGGATCCGCGTGAACACCGGCCAGCGCACCAAGGGGACGCTGGCCTGGCCGTGCTCCGACCCAGGTGCTGGACATTGCCGTCCCGTCCGGAACCACATGGCACGCTTCCCTTTCTGCCGTGATGAGCATTCACAGCCACGGGGAAGTGCACACACGTGCCGCGGAGATCACCTGTGGTCGCCGTTCTGCGGTGTTCCCTGTGCCCCCTCTTCCACCTGCGGCCGGAAAAGCGTGCCCGGCCACGTGTCTGGTATGTGTGCAGAGGCCACTGCATGTGGGGACGGGGCCTCAGAGGAGGGACTGAACTGGGCCCCATCTGGTCGGCACCATCGAGTCACACGAGCCCTTTGTGGGGACGGCTGACCTCAGAGTCGGCGGAGGAAGGGGCAGGACAGCCTGAGCGTGAGGACCTGACCTGGCCTTGCTGGCTTTGGGGATGGAGCCAGGCCACTGTGGGCCGAGGGCTGTGGGAAGCTTCTAGAAGCTTAAAGCCATCTTCACCTGGCTGCCATGGGGACTGTGGGGGCGTCTGTGCAGAAACGCCTGGAACTGAATTCTGCCCACAGCTGCACAAGCCCGGGGAGGGGACGGTTCTCCCAGACCTTCCGGAAGGGACTGCAGTGGGCGACAAGGTCTGACTCCCCCGCCCGTCGAGCCTGGGGCAAGTCTGCTCTCCTGATGCTCACGCACCCCTGCGGGATACCTTTCTGCTCTGTTCCTCCTCCCCCTCCCTTGCTTCTTTCCCCAGAGGGGAGGCCACCGGGGCCGCAGACCCCCTCCTCCTCCTGCGCCCTCCACCACGCCCCCCTGCCTGCACAAGCCCCACACCGTCACCACCTCCAGCCCAACGCCGCAGGGCCGCACCCTCCACCGAGCCGAGCACTCGGCCCCCATCCTGGCTGGGAGGACACGGCCTCCCGACCCACGTGCCGGCTGCCACGCTGTCCCCGGACCCCGGGCCTCCTTCTTTCCCGAGCACTCGTGCACCCAGTCGTCGCGTTCATGCCCCCTGCCCGGGACCCCACGCCCCCCAGCCCCGCCGCGGCCCTCGGAAGCCGGCGCGCAGCCTCCCGAGTCTCCCCCGACTCGCGCGCCACGTGCGGCGGCCCTGCGCTGCGGGTGTGGGTGCGGGTGCGGCGTCCCCAGCTCGCAGGTGTTCGGTTATTATCTGTGGACGGGACAAGCGCCCTTGAGGCGGGTTCAGCCGTCGGGGCCGCGCGTCTCTGACGGCCTCTTCCTCCTTCACCTCCCCAGCGCGAGGCGCAGCGTCCGCCGGGGTCTGCTTCCTTCGGGCCTTTGTCTCCGGCTTCTCCGCCGCCTTTTCCCTTTTCCTTCAGGATCCACCTTCTTTGTCCCCTGCGTGTTCTTGATGGCGCGGCTGGGACATTCAGAGCCATGTCGCAGGACGACGCGTGCCCGCACCGGGACCCAGGCTGTGCTGGCCCGCGCTCCCCTCGCCCTCTCCTCCGTACTGTTTCAGCAAAGACCCGCGCTTCCCGCCCTCACTCGCAGGGCATCGCGCGCCGCGGTCCCGCGCCGCCGCCCCCCTGCGCCGCCGCCCCCGCTGCTGGCCCAGCTCCGCGCGCCGCTGTCCAGCCGCTGGGGGAACCGGCATCGCGGGGTCTGTCCCCACCTGGAGCCGGCCGCCGCCCCCATCGCCTCCGTCCGATCGCTAGGGACGGGGGCCTTTCATCCCCGCGGGACATTCCGTTTCCACTCGTGTTACTCGCGAGTTCCCGTTTGTGGTTCGCTCCCTGCTGCGCCATCTCACTGACTAGTCTAAGCCCTTTCTGCGGGGGGCGCCGCGGTCGCTGGGCTGTCCTGCGCAGGGAGACGTTTCCTCCTGGCCCGCGGCTCGTTTAACTCCGGCTGGGCCCGTGGCGCCTCCCGCGGCGCGCGGCTCCGCACGCGCAAGAGACAAACGCGTCTGCCTTCACCGCGATTGCGCGTCTCGCTGAAGGATCTTGTCCTAAAGCCTCTTCGAAATGCTTCCGAGCTCCGCGCTGCCCGTGGGGCCCCGGCTCTCGGCGGTTTCCGCGTCCCGCGGAACCCGTCCCTCTACGTCCTGCCCCGCCTTCAAACTTGACTCTTCCCTGCGCTTCGGCTCTGCGCGAGGCGGTAACTACCTGCTCGGGGGCCCCAAGGAACGCCGTTAGGATTGCAGATGAAACTGTGTTTCATTTATAGGATTTCGCAGGAAAAAATGAACATTGAAAATGGAATCTTCCTATTCATGGTCGTTCTCTCCAAGCGCTAAAATTTCATCTCCATCCCCCGATAAAATTTTAATATTTTCTCATTTGAGATGCTGTGCGAGTTGATTTACTGCTAAGCAGGGTTCTGTCGCTGCGGTGAGAGCTGTGGTTTTCTCTATTGCATTTTCCAATTAGTGTTGGCGATCGGGTAGCAGTGCTGTGGGGTTTTATATCTCCTTATATCAAACCTTATTAGTTCTAACTGTAAAGTTTCTTGAGAAACGTGTCTATGTAGAGACTTACGTGGTCTCCACAGATGAGTCTGCATCTCGCTCCCGCTCTTACACATCTGTTTGCTGCTTGTCCTGGGACACCGGCCCGACCATCAGGCTGTGAGAGCGGTCACACCCGCGGTCCCTGACTTTAGCGGGAAGCCAGGAATCTGAGGTGGCTTCACAGTAGTTGTCCGTTGTGAATTAAGGTAGGCCACGTACCCTGAGTTCCCAGCACGGAGGGGTGGAGTCAGATCCCGTCTGGCTCCTCTGAAACGACCGCCAGCTTCTCTCCTGAGACTTGCCCACGACGGGAATTACACACAGGGACCTCCCAGCAGTATTTTCTACACTTATCTTCCTGGCGCAAAACATGCGTGGTCCTAGTGACTCCCTTGGTTGTCACTCCTGGTGTGTGTGCACCCGCCGTCTGCCGCCAACGGGCCAGCCCCCCCAAGACCCCTGGGGCTCGGGTTGCCCTGCCTTGCCCTCTGCCCAGACAGCTCACTGGACAAACTCCGGGAGGAGAGAAGACCCACACTCCGGGTATTTATTGCCAAAGACGCTCCTGCATCGAGATCCAACTACTTATTTCTGTTCAGAGCAAAAGGTTGGTGGAGATTCGTCTGGTCTCCCAGGTAAGCAGCCTGTTACGATGGACTCAGAGTCTAGGGATCCCAGGGTCCTTTTGGGTCCTCAGCTGCCCTCCTCCCCTCAGCCCCGGCCTCAGGGCTCACCTGCTCTGAGCTGCTATCATGGCCCTTTCTCTAAGATGAAGCGTCTCCAGCACATGGGGCCCCCCTCCCCAGCTGCCCCTAAAAGGGCACATTTTCCAGACGACAGTCCACAAGAAGCAGAGTCTAGCAATGGCTGGGGTTGTAACCGGTCTTCCGGAGCTTCCCACATTCTATCTTCTTTCTCTGCTCAATGCCACCCCTCCCCCCACAAGGAAGAGGTACAATCCAGGGTTGCGGATGTGAGTTAAATTCAGACAGTATTTTGGGCTCTCCACAGGCTCTGCCAGTGGAGAGCTGGTCGGAAGCACTCAGGGGTCCACAGCTCATTAAAGATATTTGAAAGTCATCAGTAGGAGGATGGCAGCGAGACCATAGAAGGATGTCTGACCCACGTAGTGATCACAGGTTAAGGGTGAGTTGATAAAGGAAGATGGGAAGGAGATAGTCAATGAATCAGTTATTTAAAAAAAAAAAAAACAAACCTACAGTATTGTGATTAATGGTTATTCCCTGAGCCTCTGCACATCTCTCCTTGACACTGAGGACCTTTTCTGAAGGTATTCAGACCGTGTCCCAGGAGGTGGCTCCCAGCATCCCTGCGTTTCTCATTATTCTGCTCCAATGGTCCCTGACAGGTCACTGCTGTGGGGACAAAAAAGCTATCCCTCCGTGGCACTTTGTTTCAGAATTTGTGACTCACAAGACGTTAACTGACTGATGTTCAGAACACGTCGTCCTTGATGGAATCAGAGACGCACCCTCTTTGCCATGTCGGAAACAGGTGGCTCTGGCCTCAGCCCTCGTGACGGCGATCTCATCTTTGGATCCCAAGCCAAGGGCATAGACTTCGGGTGTCTGAGAGAGGTGCGATGTGACTTCCCAGGTTAGACGGGGGCAGGGGTTCTGGAAGCTTGGTCTGTCCCTTCCACTCTGCCTGCTCCCTTCCCCCGTAGTGGGTGCTGGCTCCGGGTCCCCTGGGGCAACAGGAGGAGACTGAACAACTTGGAAGATCCTCAAGAGGCCGGATGCCTGTCGTTCTGCTACTGGAGTTAAAAAGAACAATTTCGGTAGACAGACTGAAGGACATGATGATCACTGTTTAGACCCAAATCGGTGGCCTGGAAGATGAAGAATAAAAAATAGGAGCAAAGAGCAAAAGTGTGACATGGAAATCATGGCAAACAGATAAAGGGCTTGGAAGATAAATTTAAGAGCTCAAACATGGGAAAAATTAGAGATATTTTATAGAACAGCTCTTAACTAAAATTTGCCTGGTGTGTTTCTAATGACCGACCACGGGTTCTGGGTCAAGAGCCCCTTTCACTACATTACAGGAAGGGTGGTGGCGATCATCAGGAATGATCACTATTGCGTTGGCCGTAAGGACCTGATTGAGGCCATGCTCAACGGGCCTCTCCCCTGCTCCTCCTTGACCTTAACTCTTCTTCCCGTTTTTCCAACTTCGCTCCTTGGAGGGAAGCCACCAGGAGCAGCCCACACTCAAGGGGGAAGGAGGAGTGAGTATGTACATAATTCCTTGGAATTCTTCTCCATGGGACCTTTGGTTCTTCTCCCCAGTGTAGGTATTTACTCAGTCACTTACTTAGATCAGTATGGACTCACAGGTATTTATTTTATGCTTTGGTCTATAATCTTGTACCACTTTATCTTAATGCTCAAAGTATTCCGGCTTTGGCCATCAGAAGCTCTTTAAGTTTGGCTCCTGTGTCCCTTTGGCAAAATTCCATCTCTGTGGGGTTCTTCCCTCCTTCTGTACCTTCTGCACTACAGCATGTCCCAGACGGCTCTTGTGTCATCGCTGACACAGCCCTGCAGTCAGCTATTCCTCCGAGATCTCAGGTTCCTTTGACTGGAGAATTGTACCAGAAACCAAGATCCAGGTGTTAAGTGTGGTTACGGTGACTGGGACATCCCTGGAGTTGAAAAGTACATTAAGGAAGATGAAGAACTCATTAGAGGGAGTTAACAGCATACTTCAGCTGGCGGAGGAATCCACAGACTTCATGCTAGGCCAGTAGAGATTACATGACTTGAAGAATGGAAAGGAAAAAATGAAAAGAAATGAACAGAGCCACAAGGAAATGTAAAATGCCATTAAGCACACCAATATCCACGCAATGAGAGTACAAGACGGAGTAGAAAAAATACGTGAAAAATAATGGCTGGAAATTTCCCAAACCTGATGAAGAATATTAACTTCATATCCAAGAAACTCAATATTCCAAGTAGGATAAACACAAAGGCACACGCCAAAACGCATGCTAATTGAAACATCGAAGACAAAGACAGAATCTTGAAAACAGCAAGAGAAAAACAACTCATCGCATACCAAGGAACCCCAATAAAATTAAGAGCTGACTGAGAAACATTGGAGACCAGATGGCAAAGAGATGAAATGTTCAAAGTGTTGAAAGGAAAAATCTGCCAACGAAAAATCTCGTATCCAGCAATAGTATCTTTAAAACACAAGGGTGAAATAAAAGTATTCCTAAATAAAAAGACAATTAGTTGCTAACAAATCTGCCCATGAGAAATACTAAAGGAAGTTCTTCAGACTGAAAGAAAGTAGCACAAGATGATAAGACGGTAATTCAAATCCGCACAAATAAACAAAGTGTCTGTAGAGGTAATTAAGCAGGTAATTACAAAAGACTATAACCGCTATTTCTTCTTCCTTCTCTTGACTTACTTAAAAAGCAATTTCAGAAAATAATATGTTGTATTGGAAAGCCTACATCATACACATGTAATATATTTGATAGTAACTGCACAAAAGTGATGGGGAAAGCTCTATTGGAGGAAGGAAATGACAAGACATATGAATTCAAGTCCATAGGAAGAAAGGAAGACGATAAAGGAGGGTCAATAAGGTTAAAATAAGGCACGCCCCCCCAAATATATACTTGCCTTCCCCTCTTCCCTCAGCTTCTTTAAAAGACATGATTATACAAAATGATTTAACAATGTGCTGTTGGGTTTGTGACATAAGTAGGGGCAAGATGTATAATGATAGACAAAAAGCGGGAGTGAATGGAGCAATCGCAGAGCAAAGTTTCTGCATTTTGTTGGAACTAAGTCAACATAGATCCGAGCTAGACCCTGACACTCTAATAAGAGGTATAAAAAAAGTCCTAGGGAAACCACTAAAAATAACTTAAATATGTAATTTTATTGTTAAAGAAATTAATGAGTCTTCATGTTGCATTAAAAAACATCTACTTCATTTTTTGAAATTTTATTTTACCTCTTCAGTGTTCCAGAATTCATTGTTTATGCACCACACCCAGTGCTCCATGCAGTACATGCCCTCCATAATATGCACCACCAGGCCCTCCCAACCCCCCAAAACCCTCCAAAACCCTCAGATAGTTTCCCAGAGTCCACAGTCTCTTATGGTTCATCTCCCCCTCCAATTCCCCCAACTCCCTTCTCCCCTCCTTCAAAAACATCTACTTTAAACAAAGTCAAGCAGCAATAGAAGAAGAGAAGAGTGAAAATGACATGAGACATAGAAAGCAAAAAGCAGAGTGGCAGGTGGAAATCTAATTACATCGACAATAACTACAAACGTGAATGGATCAAACAATCCAATCAAAAAGCAGAGATTGATCGTCTGAAAAATAAACCAAGATCCAACTATGTGGTGTCTACAACAGACACGTTTTGGACTCAAAGATACAAATAGTTTGGAAGAAATATGAAAATGGATAAAAGTGTGAGTGGCTACACTATGATCAGACAAAATCCACTTAAAAACACACACACACACAAAACCATAAAGAGGGCTACACATAAAGAGGACCATTTCCCAGCAATAAAAGGGCCAGTTCATCAGAGAACTATAAACAAGCATGTTCCCATTTAAATGTGTATGCAGGAGGAAGAGTTGAGATGGGGAGAAGAAGGTGACTGTAATTTCAGCTAGTCCCTGGAATTCAGCTAGATGGTTATCAAATCATTCTGAACACCTGTGAAATAAATCAGAGATCTGGGAAAAGAACTGCTGCAATTCTACAAATAGAAAAAGGAATGCTTTTTGAAAGGTAGGAGGCGCGGAGATGTGAATCTGTGGCAATGCATCTGAAGGTAGGGTCGAGGGGCAGGACCTTGCTTAAGGAGGTCCCTGCAAAGTTTTCTAAGCAGCAGAGCACAAAATCAGAACTTTTAGAAGTCTGCTATGGGGGGTGACGTCCCCACTGCTCAGGTGGTGAAGTGCGGTGGAATCCCAGGTAGGACAGCATGGCCTAAGGATCCCGGGGACCCGGGGGGGGGGGGTTCACAAGAGGAACAGGAGTGCCTGAGTGCAACAGAGTTCCCAGGCATTGGAATGGGGAAGCTGGTTGCAAACAGCGAGACCAGGTGCCAGCTTTCTTCTCGATGTTGCTATAAACGGTGAACCACAGTATGATGCGGTTACCGTTCTCGGGCAGGGGCCCAGCAAGAGGCAGAACCGAGGTGAGATCTCTCACCCACCCCTGGGTGGAGTGGTGTGGCATGGGTGTGAGCTGCGGGACTCCATAAAATGTGGAGACTCCAAATGGGGGAGGGGTTGTCTGCCTGAGATAAAAATGCTTGGTCACAGACTGGGTGAGCATGGAGTGTGGATGGAGACCAGGGAGATGGGAGTCATTGACTGCTTTTCTCTGGGGGTACACTGAAGAGTGGAGGCACAAACTTTCAGCTCCAGTGCCAGAAATGGGGAACGGCAATTTTCATCCCCCAAATAGGTGCCGAAAGACTTCAAGCAGCAAAACAACCACAGAGAGCAATCTGGAGCCCTTACACTAAGCCCATCTCCCTGGCAAGGGGGCTGCACTTCCACTTGGGCAAAGACTCCTGAGAATCAGTGGAACAGCCTCCTCCCAGACCAGCTGGGACATCTGGCTAATACCAGGTTACCAATCCTAGAGGACCGCAAAACTTCAGCTCTTGGGGTAAACTGTATATAGCATTTGCAGATTATTTTTATTATTCTTTAGTCTTTCAGTTTCAGTTTTCTATAGTTGTTTTCTAATCTTTTCAATTATTTTTTATTTTATATATACATTCTGTATACATATATATATATATACACATATATATAATTTTGTTTCCTTTCATTGATTTTATTGTATTTTTGTGTATATATATATAAGTTATTCTTTCTTTGCTATTTTGAGATCTGATTTCCTTTATCAAACAAACCAAAATACCCCTGGGTCTAGTTTATTGTTTTGTTCTGGTTTACTTCTTGTTTGATTTCACCTTGTTTTGTTTCCATTGTTTTGTTTTGTTTTGTTCTTTACTGGTTTTGTTTGTATTTTTCTGGTGTTGTTATTTTTGTCTTTTCTCTCTTTCTTCTATTCTTCTCTGGATGTAATGATTAGATGGAGACACTCACCCCAAAATAAAGAACAAGAGGCAGTACACACTGCCAGGGATTTAGTCAATATGGATGTAAGTAAGATGTCAGAACTAGAATTCAAACAGTGATTATAAAGATACTAGCTGGGCTTGACAAAACATAGAAGACACTAGAGAATCCCTTACTGTAGAAATAAAAGAACTAAAGTCTAATCAGGCTGAAATTAAAAATGCTTTAACTGAGATTCAGTCAAAAATGAGGTTCTCACAGTTAGGATAAATGAGGCAGAAGAAAAGTCAGTGATATAAGAGACAAAATGATGGAAAACAAGGGAGCTGAGAAAAAGAGAAAAAATATTACTGGATCACAGAGGGAGAACTCAAGAAATCAGCAATACCATGAAGTGAAATAATATTTGAATAATAGGGGTCCCAGAAGATGAAGAGAGAGAGGAGTACAGAAGGTTGATTTGAACAAATTATAGTTGAGAACTTCCCTAATCTGAGGAAGGAAATGGGCATTCAATTCCAGGAATTACAAGAGAAAGCCCCTCAAAATCAATAAAAATAGGTCAATGACTTGATATAGAATAGTGGTGCTTGCAAATTTCAGAAATAAAGAGAAAATCCTATAAACAACTGAGGACAAGAGGTCTTTAAACTACAAGAGTAGACATATAGGGCTGGCAGGAAACCTGTCCACAGAGACCTGGCAGGCCAGAAAGGACTGGCAGGATATATTCAGGGTGCTGAATGGGAAAAAACACAGCCAGGAATACTTTATCCAGCAAGGCTGTCATTCAGAATAGAAGAAGAGATAAAGAGTTTCCAGGACAAATGAAAACTAAAGGAATTCTTGAACACTAAACCAGCCTTGTGAGAAGTATTAAAGGGAATCCGTCAAGTGAAGAGAGAGCCCCAAAGTAACAAAGATCAGAAAAGAATAGAGACAATCTATAGAAACAGCAACTTTACAGGTAATCTAATGGCATTAAATTCATATCTTTCAATAATTACTCTGAATATAAATGGACTAAGTGCACCAATCAAAAGGCACAGGGTATCAGGCTGGATTAAAAAAAAATAAGACCCAGAGAGCCTGGGTGGCTCAGTGGTTTAAGCCTCTGCCTTCAGCTCAGGTCATGATCTCAGGGTCCTGGGATGGAGCTCTGCATCAGACTCTCTGCTCGGCAGGGAGCCTGCTTCCCTCTCTCTCTCTGCCTGCCTCTCTGCCTACTTGTGATCTCTCTCTGTGTCAATTAAATAAATAAATAATCTAAAAAAAAAACAAGACCCATCGATATGCTATCTACAAGAAACTCATTTTAGACCCAAAGACACCTCCAGATTGAAAGTGAGGGGGCTGGAGAACTATTTATCATGCTCATGTACATCAAAAGAAAGCTGGGGTGATAATCCTTATATCAGACAAACTAGATTTTAAACCAAAGACTGTAATAAGAGATGAGGAAGGACACTATCATAATAAAAGAGTCTATTCAACAACAAGATCTAACAGTTGTAAATATATATGCCCCTAAACAGGGAGCAGCTAATTATATAAACCAAATGATAAGATTAAAGAAACAGATTGATAATGGCACAATAATGGTAGGGTACATTAACACCCCACTCACAGCAATGGACAGATCATCTAAGCAGAAGATCAACAAGGAAACAAGGGTTTTAAGTGACACACTGGACTAGATGGACATCACAGATATATCCAGAGCATTTCATCTTAAATCATCAGAATACAGATTCTTCTCTAGTGCACATGCTCCAGAACACGCTTCAGAATAGATGAGATTCTGGGTCACAAATCACGTCTTAACTGGTACGAAAATATTGAGATTATACCATCCTTAACTTTAGACCACAATGCCTTAAAACTTGAACTCAATTATAATTTGGGAGGAACACAAATACATGGAGGCTAAAGAACATCCTACTAAAGAATGAACGGGTCATCCAGGAAATTAAAGGAAAAAATTTTTTTTAAATTACATGGACACAAATGAAAATGAAAACACAACAGTTCAGAATCTTTGGGATGTAACAATACAAGCCTTTCTCAAGAAACAAGAAAAGTCCCAAATACACAAGCTGACCTTGCACCTGAAGGAGCTATAGAAAGAACAGCAAATATAGTCTAAATCCAGGAGGAGAAGAGAAATAATAAAGATTAGAGCAGAAATCAATGAAATAGAAATAAACACAGTAGAATAGATCAATGTAACTAGGGGCTGTCACTTTGAAAGAATTAATAAGATTGATAAACCCCTGGCCAGACTTATCAAAAAGAAAAGAGAAAGGACCCAAATTAATAAAATCATGAATGAAGAGGAGAAATCACAACCACACCAAAGAAATACAATTATAAGATAATATTATTAACAATTAAATGCCAACAAATTAGGCAATCTGGAAGAAATGGATGCATTCCTAGAGACGTATAAACTACCAAAAGTAAAACAGGAAGAGACAGAAAACCTGAACAGGCCCATAATCAGCAAAGAAATTGAAGCAGTCATCAAAAAGCTCCCAACAAACAAGAATCCAGGGCCAGATAGCCTCCCAGAAAAATTCTACCAAACATTTAAAGAAGAATTAATACCTATTATTCTGAAGCTGGTAGTAAAAAAAAAAAAAAAGAAAAAGAAGAAATAGAAGGAAAACTTCCAAACTCATTCTATGAGGCCAGCATTACCTTGAGCCCAAAACCAGACAAAGACCCCACCAAAAAAGGATAATTACAGACCAATATCCTTGATGAACACTGATGCAAAAATTCTCACCAAGATACTAGCCAATAGGATCCAACAGTACATTAAAAGGGTTATTCACCACAACCAAGTAGGATTTATTCCTGGGTTGTAAGTTTGGTTCAACCTCCGCAAATCAATCAATGTGATACAATACATTAATAGAAGGAAAGACAAGAACCATATGATCCTCTGAACGGATGTAGAAAAAGCATTTGACAAAATACAACATTCTTTCTTGTTAAAAATTCTCTGCAGTGTAAGGATAGAAGGAACATACTTCAATATCATAAAAGCCATATGTAAAATCCCAAAGCAAACATCATCCTCAATGGGGAAAAACTGAAAACTTTTCCCCTAAGGTCAGAAACACAACAGGTATTTCTACTCTCACCACTGTTATTCAACATAGTACTGGAAACCTAGCCTCGAGAATCAAACAACAAAAAGAAATAAAAGGCATCCAAATTGGCAAAGAACTGAACTTTCACTCATCCCAGATGACATAATATCTGTGTAGAAAACCCAAAATATTCCACCTTAAAATTGCTAGAACTGATATAAGAATTCAACAAAGTCACAGGGTATAAAATCAATGCACAGAATTCATTTGCATTTCTATACAATAAAAATAAGGCAGAAGAAAAAGAAATCAAGGAATCAATCCCATTTGCAATTGCACCAAAACAATAAGAATCCTAGGAATAAGCCTAAACAAAGAGGTAAAGTATCTGTACTCTGAAAACTATAAAACACTCATGAAAGAAATTGAGGAAGACACAAAAAAGCGGAAAAACAGTCTATGCTCATGGATTGTAAGAACAAATATTGTTAAAATGTCTATGCTACCCAAACCAATCTACACATTCAAAGCAATCCCTATCAAAATACCATCAACATTTTTCACAGAGTCGGAACAAACAATCCTAAAAATTGTATGGAACCAGAAAAGACCCCAAATAGCCAAAGGAATGTTGAAAAAGAAAATGAAATTGGAGGCATCACGATTCTGGACTTCAAGCTCTATTACGAAGCTGTAATCATCAAGACAATACGATACTGGCACAAAAACACATAGATCAGTGGAACAGAATAGAGAGCCCAGAAATGGACCCTCAGCTCTACAGTCAACTAATCTTCAACAAAGCAGGAAGGAATGTCCAGTGGAAAAAAGACAGTCTCTTCAACAAATGGTGTTGGGAAAACTGGACAGCCACATGCAGAAGAATGAAACGGGACCACTTTCTTACATTATACATAAACTCAAAATGAATGAAAGTCTAAATGTGAGACAGGAATCCATCAAAATCGTAGAGGAGAACACAGGCAACAACCTCTTTGACCTTGGCCACAGCAACTTCTTGCTCGAAACAACTTCAAAGGCAAGAGAAACAAAAGCAAAATGAACTATTAGGACTTCATCAAGAAAAAAGGCTTCTACACAGCAAAGGAAACTAATAGGCAACGTACAGAATGGGAGAAGATATTTGCAAATGTGTTATCAGGGCTAGTATCCAAAATCTATAAATTCAACACCCAAAAAACAAATACTCCAGTCAAGAAATGGGCAGAAGACATGAACAGACATTTCTGCAAAGAAGACATCCATATGTCCAACAGACCCATGAAAAAGTGCTGAACATCACTCATCATCAGGGAAATACAAACCAAAACCACAATGAGACACCACCTCACATCAGTCAGAATGGCTAAAATTAACCAGTCAGGAAACAACAGATGTTGGCGAGGATGCAGAGAAAGGGGAACCCTCCTACGCTGTTGGTGGGAATGAAAGCTGGTGCAGCCACTCTGGAAAACAGTATGGAGGTTCCTTAAAAAGTTGAAAATAGAGCTACCCTATGACCCAGCAATCGCATTGCTGGGTATTTACCCTAAAGATACAAATGTAGGGGCGCCTGGGTGGCTCAGTGGTTAAAGCCTCTGCCTTCGGCTCAGGTCGTGATCCCAGGGTCCTGGGATCGAGCCTCACATTGGGCTCTCTGCTCAGCAGGGAGCCTGCCTCCTCCTCCTCTCTCTCTCTGCCTGCCTCTCTGCCTACTTGTGATCTGTCTGTCAAATAAATAAAAATCTTTAAAAAAAAAAAAGATACAAATGTAGTGATCTGAAGGGGCACGTGCACCCGAATGTTTATAGCAGCAATGTCCACAATAGCCAAACTATGGAAAGAACCTAGATGTCCTTTGACATATGAATGGATAAAGAAGGTGTGGTGTAGGGGCACCTGGGTAGCTCAGTTGGTTAAGTGGCTGCCTTTGGCTCAGGTCATGATCCCAGGCACATAGGATTGAGCCCCACATCAGGCTCCCTGCTCAGCAGAGAGCCTGCTTCTCCCTCTCCTCTGCCTGCCGCTTGGCCTACTTGTGCTGTCTCTCTCTATCAAATAAAGAAATAAAATCTTAAAAAAGAAAAGAAAAGATGTGGTGTATACAATGGACTATTACTCAGCCATTAAAAAGAATGAAATCTTGGGGTGCCTGAGTGGTGCAGTCCGTTGAGCATCCGCCTTCAGCTCAAGTCATGATCTTGAGGTCCTGGGATCAAGCCCTACCTCAGGCAGGGAGTCTCTGCTTCTCTCTCTCCCCCGCCCCTCCCCCACTCATGTTCTCTCTCTTTCTCTCTCTCAAGTAAGTAAATAAAATCGTAAAAAAGAAAAGAATGAAATCTTGGCATTTGCAATGATGTGGATGGAACTAGAGGGCATCATGTTAAGAGAAGTAAGTCAGTCAGAGGAAGACAAATATCATATGATTTCACTCATACATGGAATTCAAGAAACAAACCAGATGAACATAGGGGAAGGGAAGGAAAAATAAAATGATAATTGAGAGGGAGGCAAGCCACAGGAGAACACTAGTAAACAAACTGAGGGTTGCTGGAAGGGAAGGGAGTAGAGGGATGGGGTAGCTGGGTGACGGGCATGGAGGAGGGCACGTGTTGTGATGAGTACTAGGCGTTATATGCAACCAATGAATTTCTAAATTCGACTCTGAAACTAATAATACACATGTTAATTAAATTGAACTTAAATTAAAATTTTTTTAAAAGTATATGTAAGTAGCAACAGACTCCAAAAATACATAAGGAAACACCACAAACACTGTATGCCAACAAATTGGATAACTCTGATGAATTGGGAAAAAACCTAGAAAAAGAACAACTACCAAAACTAACTCCAGATGAAGTGGAAACCTTGACTGCCTTCGAAGAAAAGATCGTAGTAGAAATTAAGAACTTCCCAGGTTCAGTGGGTTCACTGGTGAATTCTACCAAATGGAACATGAATCCTTTCCAAACTCTTCTAAGAAATGGAAAGGGAGAGAACATTTCCCAATTCATTTTTGAGGCCAGTATTGAGTTTCTATAAAAACCTCATTAAGATATCACAAGAAACTAAATTATAGACCCACATCCCTGGTGAATTCTCTTGTCAATACAGGAAGAAAATCCTCAACAAAATAATAGCAAATTGAATCCAACAACATGTAACAAGGCTTGTATACCATGGCCAGGTAGGATTTATCCCAGGAACGCAAGGTTGATTTGCCATACAAAAATCAATTAATATTAACAGAAGCAAGGGCAAAACTGCACAATCATCTCAAAAGATACAGAAAAAAGTATGTAACAAAATCCAACACTCCTTTGTGATAAAAACACTCCATAAACTAGGAATAAAGGAACTTCCTCAACCTGATAAAAACATCCACAAAAAACCACAGAGCTCGCTTCATAATTAAAGGTGGAAGCCTGAAAATCTTTCCCCCTAAGATCAGGAACAAGACAAAGACCTCTGCCGTTGCCACTTCTATTCAACATTGTACTGAAGTTTCCAGCCAGGGCAACTGGGCAAGAAAGTGAAATAAAAGGCATTCGAATTAGAAAAGAAGCAAAATTATCTTTATTTGCAGATGACATTGTTGTGTACATTAAAAGTCACAAGGGGGTACCTGGGTGGCTCACTGGGTTAAGTGTCTGATGCTTGATTCACTCAGGTCGTGATCTCAGGGTCCTGGGATGGAGCCCGACATCAGGCTCTGTGCTCAGCGGGGAGCCTGCTGCTCCTCTGCCCCTTCCCCGTTTGTGTGCATTTGCATTCTCTCTGCCTCTCCAATAAATAAATAAATAAAGTCTTTTAAAGAAGGACTGAAGTGTCCGTTAACACTAGAAGGATGTGTATAAGGATGATTCTTGGAAACATTATTCTAAGTGGAGGAAGCCAGTAAAAACAACCACGTATCGTGATGCTGCATTTATACTGAAGTGTGCAAACCAGACAAATCCATAGACAGGGAGCAGGTGAGCAGTGGCCTGGGGTTAGAGGGGAGTGGGGCAGAACAGGAAGGGCCCCTACAGGAATGGGGTTTCCTTCATGGGGGACAGAAATCTCTGAAACTAGAACATGGGGATGGCTTCACAGCCTCGTGAGTGCTCTAAACACAGTCTCTTGCACAATTAGATGGGTGGTTTACATGGTATGAAATTCTATCTTAGTAAACATGCTTGTTAAAAAGCACCAGGACTAGAGACGTCAGAGCCACTTTGTCCATCATAATAGTACAGATAATTCCGATGTTATTTTGAACACACTGGACATAGAAGAGGATGGAAAACTTCTTTAATTCATAAGGGCAGTGAACCTTAATTATTTAATTAAGAAAGAACAGGAAAACAGACTGTATCACTTATAAATATACTTACAAACAAGTTCTAAATAAAATATTAGCAAATTGAATATTGAAAAACATTTTTAAATGGCAACTATGACCATGTACATTTTGTTCCAGGAATGCAAGGATGGTTCAATACCAGGAAATCCAGGATTTCAATCAAATTTAGTCTATCAATCAATCATATAACCTCACCAATAGATGAACAAACAGCATTTGATGAAACTTGTCCATCAGTCTGACAAAAAAGTCCTGAGCAAAACAATACTAAGAGGAAATAATTTAATTCACAGAAAGAGATCTTGAAAACCAGCAGCAAATTGTAGGGAGTGGCCATGGCAGAGCAACCTACCACTCATACCAGTCACCCTGTCTGCCCAGCTCGGTGTCTTCTGTGGGATTAGGGAGAACAGGTTGCGGACACTGTGCTGCTCCTGCCTCCGCCAGGTAAGAAAGTGAGTCCAGCTGGGCACGCTATCCCCTCGCCAGCAGGTGTACGGGAGTGTGGCCAGCGGACCTCGCAGCCACCACCATGCTGCCATTTAAGGACAGAGTGACTGCTTCACACAGATGAGGTCCACGTGGTGAGATGCTAGACCACTTCGGGTAAACCCAGAACTTCTCCAGGGAGGCCCATGACCAGGGTTTGATATTGTTAGACATTCCAGCCTACCAAGGAGACAAGAAGATGAAACACATGGTAGAAGTGCTAGAAGAGAAAGTAATGGGTTCTTAGACATTGTATTTACGGAGCAGAATTAACAGGAAGATGTGTGATAGAGAGGATCTCGTACACCTACATGAGATCAGTAACATCCTTTCTTTTCAGACAACGAGCATCTAGAAATGGAGGGGAGAAGAAAATAGTCTTTTCACCATAGTGGTGAAACCATGAGCTACTCAGGGAGAAGAACAAGAAAGGAAGAAGGTGGGACTGTGAGCAACACCTGCTGTCTGTGCTCAGAGCTTTGCGGATCCCCTGGGGCTCTGCTCCGTGTCCCACGCCCCCTGTCCTCTGCCCTCCTGGCAGGCTTGGCCAGAGGCAGGTGCTGACCAAGACTGAAGATGGGGGACACATGAAGGCGTTTCTCTCCTGTTCTCTCTATTCCCAGCAGCTGGGTCTCCTCCAAGGCCTCGGCTGAAGAGCCCGGGAAAGCCCGCTCTGTTGTGGTCGCAGGCAGGGCTAGGGAGCACCCACAGGTCAGGGCCCTCTCCAAACTGCTGGGCTGCCACCCCTCCCTCATCCCTCCAGTCCCAGCCCCGGGGTAGCCATGACCTCCTGCCCCTTCCTCACCACCCTCCCATGGCTTCTCCCCTCTTCTGGCTCACAGACCAGCCCCCGCATTCCACTCCCTCTGCATGGAAGACCTCGAGTGGTTTCTGCTCTCCCAAGAAGACCCCAACTGCATCGGGGTGAAGAGGACTGTCACGTCTTATTTAAGGATAATGAACCGACATCCCGTTTCCAGGACAGGGTCTCTGAAGACCATAAACAATGTCGTTCTACTGAAATGTAGTAGATGTTTAAATGTAAGATGATTTTGTGAGATTCCCACCCTCGGCCCCTTCCCACTCCCGTTTTCTGGGAGATGCCCACTGCTCGGAAGGGGCGGGAGGGAGGCTCTGGCTGCCACAGGTCCCCAGTCACACCCTCAGCCCACAGGAGGTCTGCCCTGTGCCCACCTCAGGGCTTTGGACAGGCCACGGCCGGCCCTGCAGGATGCCCAGGAGGCCTCGAGCTGCCGTTTGGACCCGCCGCCTTCCAGGACCCCGCCTGTCCCGCCGGCCCCTCCCCGGAGATGTTCCATCTGCCAGGTCCTGGTGTGGGACCCTCATTGGCCTCCCAGACAGCAGGCCCCTTCCGAGGGACAAGGCAAGGGGCTGGGAGTGAATCAGAGGAAGCCGCGTCCTTCTGCTGCCCAAGGAAGAGGGCCTGGTGGTGCGGGACCCACAGGTGTTTGCTTTGCTGTGGGGAACGAGGGGGGCCCTTGCTGCCTGGGCCAGAGGTCAGCACTCAGGCCAGGCCACGGGTTCCCCGGCACGGTCCCCACCCCACAGTTCTGGGGTCCCCACACCCAGCTGCGTGACTTTGGGCAGCTTGTCCAGCCTCTCTGTGCCCCATTTGTCTTGCGGGAACGTGGTAATGCCAGCCCAGCAGACTGCGGTGTGCACGTGGGGGTCACGAGTGGCAGCCCACGTGCTGATCGGGGACCACAGGGCAGGGACTCCTGGAGCCCAGAAGCTCTGTCTCAGTAGGTGCGACCCTGGGTGGGCCTCCCCGCCCCCACCCCGAGAAGGCCCCAGCTGGCTGGTGGCCGTGGTGCCGTGGAGAGGGCGCAGGGATGAGCTTCCCCACAAGCGGTTCAGGCCACAAGATGCGGCTCCTGGGACCGCTCAGCCCCACGTGGTGCCCCCAGGCCTTCACCCCCCAGCCAGCTCCCGCGTGCCTCTCCAGAGCCCGGAAACAGAAAGGCCACCTGTCCCACTGGACCCAGGCCCCAGGCACAGACCCAGAGCCGGGGTCCCCTCTGCGGCCCCGGGGCCTGTGAGGAAGCAGACTTCCCACGTGAGCGAGGCTGGCAGGCGCGAGCAAGAGGGGCCGGGGTGGCGGGCACACAGGCCCCGGGTCCATCCGAGGTAGGTTCGGTGTCCGTCGGCCCTCGACGCGCCCTGCCGGCTGCTCTGCCCTGAGCTGCTTTTCGGGTTGACTCGGGTCGTCCCCTCCACGGAGAGCTCGGGGCGGAGCGGGCCCCCGCGCAGACAGGGAGCACTGGCGGTGGAGGGATGCGTGTGTGGCCAGCAGCCACCCCACAGGGGACCTGGCCCTGCCTCTCCTGAAGAGCGACCGGAGAGGGGAGGAGGCTTCCTGGAGGCCGGGCCCCGAGGCCCTGGGAGCGCGGGCAGAGGAGGCCGAGGGCACGCGGCCCTCTCAGGCGGTCTCCCAGACTCTGGAGCCGCGGCCCACGGGGAAGCACGAGCAGCGGCCGGCGCTGGGCTCCCGCAGGCCCTTCCCCAGGCGAGCAGCGCAAACGGCCACGGGGCTGCGGGAAGACGGTCCCCCGCGGAGCCGGCCGGAAAGGCGAGCGGAAAGCGGGCTGAGGCGCCGCTCGGCACCCACCGGGATGGCCGTCATCAGAACAACCAGACAAAACCAGAGAACCACCAGGGTCGGTGGGATGCGGAGAGATGGGGTCCCTCGCACCTCGCTGGCGGCGATGCGGGGGGCTCTGGGGCCACCGTGGGAGCCAGCGCCGGGGGGAGAGCGGACAGGGTCGCCCCGGGACCCAGTACGGGCAGCCCGGACAGAAACCCAGGCCGGCACGTTCACTGGCTCGGGAAAGTCCACAGCAGCTCCGTCCAGAATGGCCCCGGGGCGGAAACACGGTCTGCGGGAACGGGAACCGCCGTACCCTGGAGTGTGTTTCCCAATCAAGGGCTGCAGGGCAGACGCGGGCGAGCACACGGCTTGAAAGCTCCGTGGAGGAAGTCGGGCACAAAGGCCACACAGTAAGCGACCGCTTTTCCAGGAAGCATGTGGCACAGGCAAACCTGTAGACGGAAGGGGGATGAGTGGCTGTCAAGGTCAGGGGCGTGGGGGCGGTGACGGACAGCGGACACGGGGATTCTGTCCGGGTGGCGAAACCGTCCTCAGTTAGACCGCGGCTGTGGTTTGGTGTGAACACGGCGGAACTCTTTAGTTGTGCGGCCAGGAAAACGGCCAGGCAGCACGAAACAGTAGAGCCCCATTTTACAAACGAGGAAGCCAAGGCCCCGCGATGCCCAGCGGGAAAGCTGTCCCGACACAGAGGCCACGGCCACACCCCCGGGGCCCGCGACAGGCCTGGGTCACATCCCTAGGCAGGCAGGTGGCACTGGAGGACACGGGCAGGGACAAGCATGCGGACCCCAGACCAACCCAGGCCATCACCGACCTGACTCTGCATCTTCTCTTTGGAAGAGTGTCGCGGAGGGACGCGTGGGGGTACAGTAGGTCGGGAGTCTGCGTTCGGCTCAGGTCATGATCCCGGGGTCCTGGGATCGAGCCCCACACCGGGCTCCTTGCTTAGTGGGGAGCCTGCTTCTCCTTCTGTCCCTTCTCCTGCTCATGCTCTCTCTCCCCCTCCCTCTCAAATAAATAAAAAAGTCTTTTTAAAAAGTCTCACGGAGACAGCACCCTTTCCAGGCATGGGAGCAGGGGCAGGGTAGGGACCACCGGATGGAAAAAAAAACAAGCCCTAAAATATGGAGCCAGGACTACCCTGGGCACCTTATGCCAAGGTCCTTGATTCTTTTCCGTTTTATTCGCTCACTTTTAGGCAAATGGGCAGGATGCCTGTAGGCCCCCAGAGCCAGGGTCTGGCCTCACCTTGCCGGAATCGCAAGCCCAGGGGGGCTGTGGCTCAGGGCTCCCCGCCTGACGGCCATGGGCAGGACCAGAGCCTGACTGCTCCCACTGGAGTTGCCCCGGGGGCCGGGAGAGCAGCATAATGTCCAGGATGGTCAAATCCTGCAATGGCCTCAGCGAAGACGCTGATTCTGGGGATCAGACAGAGCACGCCCCCTCCCCCCAGGGAGAGATGGCTCCCGAGAGCCCTGGGGGGTCTGCCTGCACACAGACAGACGACAGACGGCCCTATCTCAGCTCCCTGAGATACAGGGAGATGAGACATTTCCTGCCATCGCTGAAGCTCGTTCCTCTCCTAGGCTCACCTACAGGTGTCACAGGCCCCAACAGGCGCCCGCGAGCCCTGCCCTGTCTGCCCAGGAAGCCAGGAGGATTAGAGTCCTGACCACGTAAGGCCGTGGTGCGTGCCAGGCGCAGCAGCAGGGGTCCCACAGGCTCCCACGGCCCCAACTCCCCGCAGCCCCATACCCAACAGGGAATCCGAGAAGATGGCAGCAGACGGAAGCCTAGGGACTGGGGGTGCCAGAGCGCTGTCAAGCCCATGCTCACCCCCGCTTGGGCATCTAAGAGCCTGCCCCCAGGGGGTGGGCGGGAGCAGGAGGGTCCCCAGGGGCTGGAACGTGGATGTGGCAGGAGAGGGCCCGGGACACGAGGTGCGGCAGGCAGTGGAGGCAGCTGTGGGCAGAGCCTCACACACCGAAAGGATCAGCTCCTGGCCACAAGCGCATTCAGAATTCCTTCTCCATAGGGTCCTGGGCCTTTCCTCTGCTCTGAGGAGCTCCCAGACGAAGAGAGGCACGCCGACCCGGCTGGGCATCCCGCGTTCAGCGAGTCCTCCCCGGCTCTGTCTGGTGAATGGGGAGCCAGGAGAGGCTCTGAGGGAGCGAGGACCACCTGACGGCCCCTTCTTCTTCCTCTCCTGCCTGGCCCTGGTCCCACCAAGTCTCCCTGCTCTGTCCCTGGTCCTTTCCCGGGGCAGTCCTGCAGGCACGCAGCCCTCCAGGGCCGCAAGCATGGGCCTGGGTCCTCCTTCTGGGCTATGGCTGGAGACTCAGATAGCCTTGCCACGCTGCCCTCCCAGCTGCAAGATTCTGTGTCCATAGACGGAGGCAGGTAGACCAGATGTCCCCGAGGTCCTACAGGTGTTCTCTGGTCCAGAGGAGAGACCCTCTTTGGCACTTAAAGGGACATCCTAGGGCACAGACACGAGGCCCAAAGGAGCCTACCAGCAGGGCCTGGAGGTCCTTCTGGAGGAGGCCTCTAGGTCTGTCAACACCACAGGGAGTGATCCGGCGAGGAGGGACCTGGGAGCCCCAGGACCTGTGCCCATCCAGCTCGCCGTGACCTTCCAGGTGTGGTCTGTGTGGCTGAGTACGGATGCCCACTCACTCGCGGGTTCCTGTAGTATCGCACAGCCTGAGCCCCTGCCCACAGCCAATGGGCTCAGCATGGCCCACGGATGAGACAGGTTTCCTACCTCTTCGAACACGGGCACCCAGGGTGATACACACTTATGGATTAGACTTGTTTAATGATCACCAGTACCGTAATTAGATATTAAAAATCTCACTGTGCCATCATAAAATAACATGGAACGAATAATAAAGTATCATAGTTATAAAGTCATCAAAATGTAATAAAATGGTGTTATTACAAAGGCTTAAAATTTAACGATGGTTTTTTAGTGTGCCGCTTACTATATAATTAAAGTTACAGAATAGGCTAAAGTAATTAAAATACAGACTTAAGGCTTCGCAGGGGGGCCCAACATGCCTTCAGTGGGGGCGGGGAGGTGCAGCCCCTCCTCCCAGGGGCTGCAGCCCTGGCCAGGGGTTTGCGTGCATCTGGCCCGACCTGCCGCTTCGTGGGAGGCACCGGCTTCAGAGGCCGAGGGCTTGGGGCTGGCAGGGCCCGCCTGCGTCCCCTCAGTGCACACCTGGACTTCCCACTACTGGAACCCACATTCCTTTGCCAAATGCCCCAGAACCTTCTACTGTCCCTACCATGGGAGCTAGTGCTGACTTCAACCAGGGGCTCCTGGATCAGCCGGTGACTATTCCAGCTCCCTGACCCCTTGGGTAGCAACTCTGAGGCTCCCAGATGACCCTGGGGGCTTCCACTCCCCTCTCACAGGCTGGCCACAAGCCCTTTCTTGGCTGCCTGCCTCGTCTTGCTTCCTGCCCGCCTCGTCTTGCTTCCTGCCCATCCCCGAGGAAACCCGTCACCTGACCCCAGGGTCCTGGGGGCCCAGGACCACTAGCGGACAGTGAGGATGGAACTCAGGTCCCCGAGTCTGCTGTGTGCAGGCTGCGCTGGACACAGGGCCTGTGGGTGACCAGATCTGCTTCAGGTTCAGGCAAACCACAGGCAGGATGTGCTGGGTCAAGGACGTGACAACGGACAGACGCCCCCACTCAGCCCGGGGTCGGGAAAGGAGTGGAGGAAGATGGCCAGCAGCGGGACAACATGTGTAAGGGCTTGAGGAGCAAGTTCAAGGAGCTCGGAGTCATTCTATATGGCAGAGCCGTAGTATCTTGGGCTGAATAATGGTCAGCTCAGTTCACAGTGAGAACTGAGCCCATGGTGGGAGTGTGGGGCCGGCCAGACCTGCAGATGGGGCCCAGAGCCAACTCCCGCCAAGGGGTCCTCTGGGCCCTAAGAGCCAGGGCGAGCACCTGCCACTACAGGCCCAGAAGGCATGCGTGGTCTTTCTAGAAAACGGGGGCCTGTTGCCTCACTGTAGATCATCCTTAAAAAAGAAACCAGAGACTCCCGAGTGCCTCCCTGCGGCCCCATAAATCTGGAGAGGAGGGAGCTGGGCTCAGAGAACACAGGCTTTGAATTGTAAATGGCCAATTTGGTCAATGGATCAATTTCACTGGGCTGAGGCCAGTGTGCGGACGAAAGCAGTTTTAAGACCTATTTGAAGCGGTGAGAGCCTCTTTGTTCACGCTCTTCTCATACCGCCGTCCTCAAATATTTCATCTGTATTCATTTTTATGGCTTTCCAAATTACAGATGTCAGCTAAAAACTGAAAAAGAGAGGTACCGGGAGGAGGAAGAGGGAAGGCGCCACTGCCAAGAGGAGAGGCTGAGTTGGACCCGACTCACAGCGAGACTCCTGGGTCTCCGGTCATGCTCCCGCATCTACTCAAGGGCCTCGTACGGCCGTGGGGAGGAGAATGAGGCAGACGTCCCCCTGCAGCAGGACTCACATCCTGGGGGGAGGAGAGAGAGCCCCTAGGAGCCAGCAGGACAAAGACCCCGGCACTCAGGGCAGCACAGGCTTCCGGCCACCTGCTCCTGCCCATGTCCCTTCCACCATGCCCAAAAAGCACCCCGAGGTCACAGTTCCCATCTCTGAGAACTCATGCTTGGCTGATTCTGAATCATTCTGACCCAACTTGCTTAAAATTAGTGTGTGCGTTACCTAATGCACAATAGTTAGTTAGTTAGTTAGTATGTGCGTCATCTCTGCTAGTTAGTTAGTTAGTATGTGCGTCATCTCTGCTAGTTAGTTAGTTAGTATGTGCGTCATCTCTG
>NW_019154104.1:32872000-32886658 GCF_002288905.1 Enhydra lutris kenyoni
AGAAGCAAGGTTTGTTCTACAACTGATAACGTGAAGACGTCACAAGTCGAATGCTTGAAACCACAAATATTTGACGTCAGTGAGCATTTCTTGTGAAGCCCAGACAGTTGGCCTCTGTGGCCATGCCACACCAGCTGCAGCCACTGCTCCGATGCCGTGGGGTGAACGCAGTGGTGCGTGGCACACAGCAGGTGGGCTGGCTGCCAGCAGAGCAGGTTTACTCGTAAAAGCCGGGCGGCCGGCCGTAGGCTGCTAACTAACTCCTGCTCCAGACACTGAGAGAACCCGTGGTTCTCCTGCAGCGCCTGCTCTGTCCACTGAAATGCTCCCTCCGGACACTATTTTCCATCTCTGCTGTAACTTACACGGGGGGTGTCCGCATCTTCTCCCTTCCTCACTCTGCTCACGTCTTCCTTCGAGTCCTTTTGCCGACAGAGCAGATCGGGGCTGTAACATCCTTTTCTACCATCTCTGTCATTTCTGGGTCGACCTCTGTGGGCTGATTTTTCTCCTGTGTGTGGGTCACGTCACTCTGCGCCTTCGCTTGTCCAGTGATTTTTGATCAGATGCGGGGCATTCCCTTGAGTGCCGTAGCTGAGAGCTGGAGTCTGTTCCCGCCCTTGGGGTACGGCTTCCTTCGGGCAGGCTGGGAAGCCGCCTTCGATAGGTCGGGTCCCGTGAGGCTTGTTGGGGTTAGTTCAGCTCACCACGAAGGCCGGACTCTTGGGGTGTCCCTACTGAATAATTTCCTTCCACACCTGCTGGTGGAAACAGAAAGGGTCCCGGCCTGTGTGAGCTCTGGAAATCCTTTGCCTTGCAGCAGTCTACGATCGCTAACTCTGCAAAGTCACTTGGAGTTTACGTCCCATGCGTGAGACAGCTGGCATGGGGCAAAGACCCTGGGCCCCTCTGCAGAATTCCGCCCCTTTCACTGCTTCCCTCCCTCTTCTCTGGTTTTCTGCTCTGCAAACTCTACGCATCTCAGCTTCCCGGGTCTCTGACTCAGCTTCCACTGTCTGCGGGTCCCTCCTCCCTGCCCTGCTTCCGGAAGCGACCTTCAGGCAGAACTCCAGAGCACTGGAGGGCTCACTTCCTTTGCTGGGGATCTTAGGTCCACACCACCACTCTCTGGTGCCTGCAGAACAGTCGATCCGTACTTTCTGTCTGGTTTTTGAGGTGTTTACACCAGGAGCATAAGTCAAGGTCCTACTGTACAGACACGGTCAATTTTTTTCCACCTTTTTTCTGTGAGAAAATCTATACGACATAAAACCTACCGTCTTAGCCATGTTCAAGGGCACAGGTCAAGGGCATGAGGTACATTCACATCGTCGTGTGACCATCACCAGCACCTTTTCCTGAACCTTTTTCATCTCTCCAAACAACCTCGGTCCCACTGAACACTCATCCCTCGGGCCTCTTTCTACTCCCTGACTCTGGATTTATCTCTCTCAGGGAAGTGAGTGTTCATATAAGTGACATCATAAAGCATTTGTCCTGTTTTTTTAGCTTATTCCCCTCAGTGTCATGTCCTCAAGGTTCATTCATGTGGTAGCAAGTTGCAAAGTTCCCTTCCTTGCGGAGGCTCCGTGAGTCTCCACTGTATTTGTCTGTCCGTTCACCCGCTGAAGAGCACGTGGGGGCTTCCGTGGCGTGACTGTTGTGGACGCTGCTGCTGTAGCGTGCCGAACAAACTTCCTTGGAGACCCCGCTCTCAGTCCTTCGCGGTACACCCTGGGAAGTGCACCCCTGATTTTTAACACTGGAGAAGGGCTCGTCCCTATCGGGTCGCTCCTTTAACAGAATCCGGGTGACGTGGCGGCCTCAGGGAGTTTAGGCCGGCCCAGCCTGCCGACCTGCGGCTCACGTCCTCCCCACTTCAGCAGGAAAGAGGGAGACCTGAGAGTGGTAGGGCAAGGCCCTCAGCAGCTGGTGGCCAAACAGCACCAGTGCAGGCCCTGTCCCCCGGGAACCACTCTCGGTACCGCCCCGCATCTACCTCCCAAGCCAGGACACGCAGACACTCATGCACAGACGGCAACTCCCCGCCCAGCTTGTCCACGGGCCAGGAGACTACATCCAGAGAAGCTCTGTCCACTCCACACTCCTAAAAGCACCGTGGTGCTGTGCCCAGACCCCAGGGCAGCCCTGTCCCTCCTCCAAGCCACCAGAGGGGGTCTAAAATGCTGACCCTCCCAGATGAGGCTCTGGAGCTCACCAGCCTTTGGCACAGCACAGGATGCTGCCCGCGACACAGCCCGCGACATAGCCCGCGACATAGCCCGCGACACAGCCCGCGACACAGCCCGCGACACAGCCCGCCTTCCTTCTCTGTCCTGGAGAACCAAGACAGGGCTACTCGGTGGAATGACCTCTTGTCACCATGTCAGCCTGGGCTCTGCCTCCCAGCGGCTGCCATCAGCCAGCCAGAGCCCCGCACTGAACATGAGGGCCTGCGGGACAGGCTCAGACGGCCGTCAGGTGGTAAAACACTCACTCACTCCTGCGAGGCTCCTCGGCTGTCTGCCCAGAGCCGGGCTTGGTCCTGGGAGTAGCCCTGCCCTCATTCCAGGGGCCCCTAGGGCAGGACTCCCACCCCCAGTGCAGGAGGGTGACCCAGGCTCCCGTTTGCCCAGCACCGAGGGGTTCCTGGGAAGTGAGACTTTGCCAAAATAGAAAAGTTACAAGCAAACATGGACAACATATTCCCCCTCCTCCAGAGTGGCCAGCTCAGAGACATCCCCATCCTGGGCCCTGGAGTCTGTGAAAACAGGACCCTACATGGCAAAAGAAACTGTAAGGGTCACCAGGCAGGCCCTCAAAGCCATCACAAGGGTCTTTATAAGAGAGGCAGGTGGGCACACGGGGGACCCAGCCCAGACCGGCATGACCGCAGCCACACTCTGGGTCAGAGTCTGTTTCCTCACCTGGAAAATGGGGACGGAAACAATATTCACACCAGCCCCCGGGCTGATATGAAAGTTCTACATAACCCGGCCAGATAGTGCCCTGAGACCTGGCGAGCCTTGGGGTTCGGGTGGTGTGGCAGGTCCCTGGGCTGCCAGGCCTGCATCCCCGTCCTCCCGTAGGGCCTGCCCCATGGCCCCCGCGTCCCCCAAGGCCCCCCACAACCCCCACAGCCCTTCGTCCCCTGCAGCTCTGTCCCAGAGGGTGACCAGCGTGGGCAGGAATGCTGCTAACTCGGGAGCTCCGCGGAGCCCGACTGCTGTCCCTGGGCCATGTGACCCCTCCTCAGAGCAGCAAATCCATCTCGCACCCTCCCCCAGGCTGGGCTGCATGAACGCGGCCAGGCTCACTGCCTACTTGCCGATGAAAAGAAGAGAGAGAAAAGGAAGCATTTCTGTGCGGCGATGAGCGGTGTTTGCTGTAATTTCTCTCCAGACAATTTCTTCATCAGAATGCAGTCACGGGCCCAGGCACGTGGGACCTCTGCCGGCGGTGACAAAGGACGGAGGCGTGCTGCCCAGCAGCCGGGACCCATGCACCGCGGCCCCAGCCAGGTGGCCGGGGAGAGCCGGGGTGCTCTAGGGCTGGGCCCCTCTCGCTCTCTGACGAGGCTCCAGTCCCCCCAGAGACCACTCGGACCTAACACAGCACTGGAGAGCCCCGCCTGCCGGGGGGTGACCTGAGGGACCTTGACTCCCACCTGCAGAGTCAGGCCTCCGTGGGGGACAACCCAAAACCCGAGGACACAAGGAGATAGGACATGAGTTTCTCAACAGAAGCCCACTGCACTGACCGCCTTTCCACCCCACAGCCCCTCTCCTACCCACCCCCTCCGCCTTCTCCCCTGGACAGCGTCTCCCCTCAAAGGCGCTCCGCCCACGGTCGTCTCTCTGTTCTCATCCCTCGGCCCAGCAGCAGGGTTTGGTGGGGTCTGGGTCACCCTCCTGCACCCCGTCCTTGGCTTCCTGGTCTCAGCCTCCTCAATGTCCTGCTGTCCGTCCGAGCCCAGGACTGGCCCTCTACCTCCTGCTCTGCCCTGCTCTCTCGTTCCAGTGCTCTAGCCCAGGTTTGTGGCGTTACGTGCCCTCAGGAGGCTGACCCCCCGCAAATCCTTGTCTCAGCCCAGACCCTCCCCCTCCACAGTCTGGAGTCTCTCTTTGCTCTTGGGGGTATCTCCTCCTCCCAGAAGCTCCCCGTGGGGCAGCTGTCCCAAATCCAGACCCATTTCTTCCTGCCCCTTTCTCCAGCCCTGGGTTCAGAGCTACCCCCTCAAATATGGTGCCATGAAGGTCAGCTGGTCAAGGTCACCTTGGCTGTGTTAGGCCATTGTTGTCACTGGTGAGACCTTGACACCTTATCCAAAAGCAAGAGCAGTGTTCACGTCTCCCCACATGGCTGGGGACCCTCCGTCCACACACCCAAGGCAGTTTCTCTGCTGCTTCACCATAGCACATCCCCTCTCATGAGGGCATCCCCCTCTCCAGTGCTTAGACCAAGCCTCTGTCTCTTATGCCCCATGCCCCCTCAGGAAGAAGAGAGAGACCTTGCCCACGAGGGACGAATACAGGGACAGCAGGGTCTGGAGTCCCCTTGGGTCCTTGGGTCAAGAAGAGGAAAGTACAGAGGCCCACCAGGTCGGAGGCAAGTGGGCTCCTCTGGCTGACCTCAGCTGTGTGGGCACTGCCCAGGCCCTGTCTGCTCTTGGATCTGCGCCTTCCTGAGAACAAGTCAGACACTCTTCTCTCCAGGGCCCCGGTGGTGTTAGGGGGCTGGGACAAAAATGATTCTGTGACCAGTGAACCCCCAACAGCAAGGAAATCTGCTTGTCACCCGGCTCCCACACCAGAGGCTCTGGACGTCATGCTGACCTCACCCTTCCTTCTTGTCCCCTTCTCCCGACAGCTCTGGCCAGGTCTGTGGACAGATGGGCGTCACTCCAGAGAGCGTGTCCCCAGGCGGCGGGCTCCAGGCTACACGTGGGCAGCCTCCGTCCAGGAAGTCAGTGGCTACGGTGCTGGCTTCACTCCCTACACTCAGGTCCCCCAGGCTTCCCGATCTCTTGTGATGTAAACCAGCATTTCGGAGAGAATAAGGTGAAGGCAATAATCCAGAAAAGTGACCTCTGATGGCTGGTAATGAGCTCCGTTCCAGCCCCCAAGCTGAGCAGGCGGACTGTGACCCCACACACGAGGCCAGAGCGAGAGCCGTGCCGTCCGTGCCAGGCGAGCGGAGCAACACCGCGGTCTCCGGATCTCCTCCTGCACCGACAGAAGCGATCGAAGGTACCGCACAGGAAATTATTTCCCTCCTCGTAACTACAGCAACAGATGAACACAGGTCTGGCTCAACTTTCCAAGTGAGGGTCTTTGACAACGTGGAACCAAACCCTGAGGGCAGAAGCAGAGACCAGGTCCAGCCCCATCCCGGACACGCTGTGGAGAGAAAGGAAGAAGACCTGAAGGGTGGGCAGGTCGTGGGTGGAGGGCTGTTGTGGCCGAGACGCCGGGCATCTCAAGGGGGGTCCACAGACCCATCGGCACGGTCCCATCAGAACCCCAGCTGGTGGGTTCTGAAATCCATCTGGAAGTGCCAAGGGCCTGGAAAAGGAAACGTCACCTCGGAAAAGACGGGCAGATTTGGACTCGTACCACCTGACGCAAGACGTCCTGCAAAGCCACAGACGTTGGGGCGGCAAGGTTGTGGCCGAGGGGGGACCTGGACCATGAGCAGGAGAGACTCCACAACCAGATCCCCAAATACAAGGCCCATGGATTGTGGACAAAGGCTCCAAGGCAATCGCATAAGGAAATGAGTGTTTCTTCCAGACCAATGTGTGAAAAAATAAACACCAACCCCTTCCTCACACCGTATACAAAAACTAGTTCGAGACGGATCGCAGATGTAAGTATGAAAGACGGATGAGAGAGCACTCAGAAGGACACACAGGGGCAGACCTTGGCAACCTCTGCGCAGGCAGGTTTTCCTTGGAGACCACAAAGGGACAGGTCAGGAGAAAAAAAAAAAAGACAAATGGAATTTCATCAAAATGGAAAACTTGCCATCTTCGAGACGTCGCTAAGATAAGGGCACTCCACAGACTGGGAAGAAGAAAAGCACACGTCTGCGCGTCCATATATACCCATACATCTTATATCCAGATACACAAAGAATTCTTACGAAGAAAGGTAAAATGACAAATAACCCAATTTAACCTCCAAAACTTGAACAGCCGCCTCCGGAAAGAAGCCGTGCAAATGGCCAACATGCATGTGAAAAAACGCTCAACATCGTTAGTCACCAGGGAAATGCAGATTAAAACCTCAGGAGACAGCACTTCCGCCCACCAGGCTGACAGAGCCAGGCGCCTGCGTGGGGTTGGGGGCGGGAGGCTCCCAGGCAGGTCGCGGGGGCGCGGGGCTCCAGACACCCGGACAACGCCGCAGCGGCTTCTTCCATCAGAAACGCTGCAGCCCAGCCCCTCGACTCTGGGGGATTTACCCCAAAGACAAGCAAACACAGGTCCCCAAAAACACTTGCACGAGAATGCTCAGAGCCGCTTCCTTCCCAGCAGTCGAGGCCGGAAGCCGCCAAACGTGCGCCAGCAGGACCAGCGCACATTCAGGCATTAAGTGGGACACGAGTCAACAAATGAAAGTCAATAAACTCCGTGAGGCCAACTCAGAGGCGTCACAGCACGTGACAGGAGCCGGGAACAGACAGACACAGGCCGTGCGATCCCGTCTGTGGGACACTTCAGAGCAGACCAAACCCAGCCTGGGCGGCTCAGCCGGGGAAGCGTCGAGTCTGGGCTTCGGCTCGGTCCCGATCTCGTGGTTGTGGACCGAGCCCTGCACGGGGTCTGTGCTCACTGCGGAGTCTGCTTCAGGGTGTCTGTCCCTCTCCCTCTCATTCACGCTCTCTCCCTCAAATAAATACATAAAATCTTTAAAAAAAGAAAAGAAATCAGAGCGGTGGCTGCCTGTGGGGGGGTGGGAGGGGCATTACTCCCTGGGAAATGGGGGTGTCCTGCCGCCTAATGGGGTGTCGCTCCCACGGGCCACATTGACGCTTAGATGTCTGCGTTGCACATTGTTTTTTTCAGAACAAACAAGACCACCCCAAAAAGGCTGCGACAACAGCACGGAAGGGCTGCCCATCCCCGTGGGCCGGGCCAAGGCCAGGAGCCACACTCTGCCCCCACCTGGGCAGAGATTCCTGGCCTTGAGCTCCCCGGCTGCCCAGCGGTGCCCAGCGGTGCCCCGGGGCCCAGCTGCACGTGTCTCTTTGCTCGGTGCACTACAGTGGTGGGCTTGAGGGTCATCGGGACCTAAGTGTGAACTTAGTCACTGGCATGTGGCCTCCGCTGAGCGCCCCCTGAGCCGCGGGCCCCATCTGTAACCAGGGACCACAGCTCCCGTCCCAGGGCTGGTGCCAGGGGCTCGGGGCAGCACACAGAGCCCTTAGCCCTGCATCTGGCCTCTGGACGACTTAGAGAAGGGCGCTGGCCTACAGCAAAGCACTCCGTCCCCACTTCTCCAAGACGCCCCATGCCTCCGCCCCCTGCAGCCTTGCCAGGCAGGCTGGGCCCCAGAATCAATCACCGCCCCCCCCGGGGAAGGGCCTGCACGGCTCGGTCTTGCCACCACTTCCGACCTTTTGCAAATACACAGCCTCTCCGAGCCTCTAGCCAGTGTGTCCTGTCACCTCCAGCACTCTCGAACCCCTGAGTCCGGCCCTGGCTGTCCGCCCTCCGACTCGGAGCCCTCGCTGCGTCTGGGGCCCGGCTGGGCCTCTGCTGCAGGGAACCTGCCTCCTGGGCTTCCCAGAGTCACGCTGCATCCGGGGCATGTCCGGCCCCGTCCACCCTGAGCCACAAGCCCCCGCCCCTCTCAGCCTGGTGGGCCCCCGGCCCCTGCCAGATGAGGACGCACAGGCAATTTTCTCCCGAAACAAATAGAGAGAAATTGCTCTACCAGGGGAGCAGCCTCTGCTTCGAGCTAATTTCCACATAATGGAATCAAACGACTTCCCTTCCTTTCCGCCGGTTCCTCCGCGTGATCTGACGAATGGCAAAAGCGATTTGATTCAGGGGCTCACACGCAGGGGTAGGAGCTGATGCTTGTGAACAGTCACGACGAATGGTAGGGGGAGGGTGGAGAGGAGGCGGAGGGCGCCCACAGAGCGACGCCACCCCTGGGGAGGACAGCTCAGGGCTCCCCGAGGCTCCTCCACAGCCCGGCCTGGGGAGGCAGGCGCCCGGCGCATTCCACCACCGCGTCCCCCTGGCGAGCGCAGGCCCGTCTGGGAAGGCTGCCCGCGCGGGTTTGGTGCGCAGCATGTCCTGTGCGTCTTGCCAGCGGGCTCTTGGCTCTGAGCGGGCGCTTGGCACCTCCAGCCCCGCGCCCGGCCAAGACGTCAGCTCGTGCTTGCGCTGCCGAGCCTGCCACGTGCTGAGAAAGGAGGCGCCGGCGCTGGCGCTCGGGTGCCCATCCGCAGAGGCCGCCAGACCCGCCGGCTCTGCGCACGCACGGCCCCACCCCGCGCTCCAACGCCCCTGCCCGGTGCGCGCCACCGCACGCGCTCGCGAGCCCCCAGCGCCCAGCCCCCGCCCGGCTCACAGTGCCGCTGCGCTGGGGCTGTCCCCCCACGTGGACCCGCTCTGGTGAGCAAGTCACAGAGAGCGAACGGGAACAGGGACACGACGGAGCGCCTCCCACCGTTCAAGGCGCTGCTGTGAGATTAAGGGACTGTTTTAACAATAATTTACTTTAAATTATACCGATGCCACAGGAAGCAGCTCACCATTTCAGTGTGAGAATCTCCCACCCCGTGCCCTCCCCAGAGGGATCCCTGCTTGGGCTGGTGACCACCTCCCAAGCTTCCCAGGCATTTCCATGCACACGTGCGTGTAAGAGCACGTGCGGATCCGTCAGGGCGGCTTCCCCGCCGCTCGTCCCTCTTCCTGAGGCTGGTATTTGCACTTAACACACTTCCACTCTGATGAGCAGAGTCGCTTCTAGCCCGGGAAACGCTGTTTCCTAAGGTCGCTGGAGGGGACAGTCGGCTTCCTAGGCGGGCTCTCCAGGGGACTTGCGCCCTCCTTAGTCGCCAGAGCAGCCGACCGACAGTCCGCGCTGTGCACGATCCGGGATGACCGGCCTCCCCCCACGGCTGCGGGGCTCGGGCTCGGTCACCCACCGCCCCAGCCGGGGGCAGCAGGAGTCCGCAGGCAAGAGGTGCCCAGAAGAACAGTGGGTTAGCTCTGGCCACAGAGGGCTTTCAGGGGTTCTCAGGGGAGCGGAGGATGTCAGGGGAGAAAGACGAAAAGCCCTGCAAGCCCAGGACCTGGATGAGGGCTGGTGCTGGGGTGCCCAAGGGCAGCACTGTGGAAGAATGGGGAGGGAGGAGGCACATGGGGCCAGCAGGCAGGCTGAGCCATGAACGCCAGGTGGAGGTCCGGGGCCTCCCCGACACCCTGTGGGCCTCAGGGACAGAGGACAGGGACAGGGAGCCCAGCCGGGGCGGCTCCCGCATCTTCCGGGCCCCCAGTGAGGAGGGTGGGAGCCGACGTCCTCCGGAGATGGAGACATGCTGGAGGCTGGCATATGCTCGGGGAACGCAAACTGATTGAAATATCGGCCTGAGAGAGACAGAATTGAGAAGGGAGACGTGTTGCCAAAACATCTAACGTGTTTCAAAGCCAAAAATAAATGGTCAGGGGACAGTCTGCTTCTTGGTAACTCGGCCCCCCAGGGTGGCTAACAGGAAGCCTCCCAGCGGGCACGTGCTCAGCCGGTCCGCCGTCCTCAGCCGGCACAGGCACGCCCTGACACCCGCCAGGCTGCTGGGGGCAGCCAAAAGGACACCCTCCAAGTCCCCCCAAGTCCCCGCTGCTGAGACCACGCCCACAGGGCCTACAGCTGCACGCCAAGAAGGACTGGGGGTGGGGGGCGCTGGAATGTTCTGGAAGGCCTGCTTGGGGCTGGAGAGCAGTCCCAGGGGACATGAGGACTGGGTGCATCGGGGGAACTAGGAAGTGTATGTTTTGGGGAAGGCATGGGAAGTGCAGAAACCCAGATCCCTCAGCAGGGCCCCGGGACTCAGAAGCCACCAGGATGGCAGCAAGGTCAGCTGGGTCTGGCCGGGCAGCACAGATCTGGGGGTTTCCGTTTTGTCCTGGACCACCCAGCCCCTGGCAGCTCCCTGGCCTGCACTCGGCCCACACCCAACACTCAGACGGGCGGTGGATGGTGGGCCCTTCTGTGGGGCACCTAGACCAGACACCCAGGAACTCCCGCCCGCGGGAGCTGCTTGGCCACGTCCCCCGCACTAGGTAAGATGAAGTCATGAAAATATCACCCTCTTGGCGGACAAGGAGTTAATTCAACCATGTAAGTCCTGGCGGCAGCCCCGCAAATGATTTATTGATTTTTTTTTAAATAAGAATATGTCATATTCGCTGGTGTGGATATAGACCAATTGTGGGCACGGGCCAGCTGGATGCAAACTCCGTAGCTGACACCAGATGCCGGCTCAGATCCAGCGCCAAGCCCGACCGGCGCTACGGTGATCAAAGTCTCCTTCTACCTCTCTCGAGTCGGCCTGCGGGCCGCAGCGAGCACCGAGCTCCGGCGCTGTCCCCGCCCTCGGACAGGATAGGCCGGGGGCACCGAGGCCAAGCAGACGTGTCTGTGCCCCGCGTGGGCTCAAGGCTGCAGAGGCCACAGGATCACCAGCCAGGAGGCTCCAATGCGGGGAGGGGGCGGCAAGGCCCAGGGCTGGGGGACGGCGCAGGGACTCAGAGGGTGAGGACCACCAGTCAGGGAAAAGGCAGAGGAACCCAGCTGGACCTAGAGAGCCACGTGCTGAAGAAAGGCGACACAAAGCCCAGTGGGTTAGGACCAGGAAGACAGTCGGGTAAGGAGCCCACAGGGACAAGGGTGAGGGGCTCAGAGGGTCCCTGGGCTATGGCACTGGGGATCTTGTGGGCTAAGCCCCGGAGGGTCTAAGCAGGTGAGACCTCACCACCCACTGCGTTTGAAGAAGCTCCTTCCAGCCCCTGTGCGTGTCCACAGAGGAGCGAGCTGGCAGCCACGGTCCAGCCACGCCCTGGAACATCGCGGCCGTGAAAGGGCAGGAAGTTCTGACACCTGCTGCGATGCCCATGGACCTGGAAAACAGTCTTCTGGTTGGTTTTGTCTGTGTGCTTGTTTTAATTTACTTATTTACTTGAGAGAGAGAGAACAGCGCCTGTGAGGAGGGGGAGAGGGACTGGCGGAGGGAGAGGGAGAAGCAGGCTCCCCAGTGAACAGGGAGGCCGAGGTGGGGCTGGATCCCAGGACTCTGGGACCACGACCCGAGCCCAAGGCAGACAGACTCAGCCACCCAGGCGCCCCAGCGTGCGCCCCATCACCACCGCCCACGCCAACCCAGAGGCGCACGGCCCAGCAGCTTCGTCTTGACTACGTGGTTCGTTTCAAAAGGGGCCCCTGTGGGGGTGTGTAAGTGCGTGGGGCAGCCCCCTGCCCCACTGCAGTCTCCCTGCCAGTGCCAGGTGCCTTTGGGAAGGGGACAGGCTCCTCCAGAAAAACAGCAGCAGCACCACGACTTCCCTGCTCAGAGCCTCAGCGCGGTCCCGGTTACAGAGGTGGCGTGCGGCGCCCACAGATCCTTGAAACCCTGGCTGGGTGAGGCGGGTCTTCTTCCCTGCAGGGGTGAGGGGTGAGGGGAGGGGAGGGGAGGGGAGGGTCTCCTTTGCCCCCCTCCCCCAGCTCACCTCCCCCAGGTGGCTCACCGGGTCCCCAGCACCACGGCCTGGAGCTGCCCAGGGAGACTCTAGTTCAGCACGTGCAGGCTGCTCCAGCTTCTCCCCAGTGTAGCTACTGCAGATGGGGGCTGCCCCCCACATTCGGGGATCCTCACCGGCTAGGGGGGCACATGGGGGGACACGGTTCTTCAGGCCCGGTGCGCTGGTCCAGAACTGGGACCCAGCCGGAGGGCAGGAGAGCCCCCCCCGGGGCCCTTCCACTCCTGGGGTGGCAGAGGCAGCCTCCCTCTGCCCTCCCCTCGAGGAACACAGGCGGGGACCCCAGCCCACGCTGGCCTCCCTGCCGCATCCTGGCCATGAGCCCACACGGTGTTCAGCCTCTCCAGGGCAAACCTCAGCCTGGGTCCCAGCCTTCTGACCCACAGCCTGTTCTACGCAGTTTTGAAATCCCAGGTCTTCACTGGATGGGCCCTGAGTCATCGCTGGGGAGTTAAGCAACAGCCCAGCTGCCGCTCAGACAAGGACGGCTTGGCCTCCTGCTTCCCTGGGTGGATGCCTGCCCTTCCCCTGAGGACCCCACTGGGGAATGGGAAACAGCATCCCGTGGGACCCTCTGGACTGGCTCTTGAGATGACTTGTTAGGCGGCACCAACGTGTTTCCACCCTGCTCTGCTGTGAGCTGAGCTCTGCGGGTGGGGGACCCAGTGCGGGTGACCCAGGGACACAGCTCCAGGCCTGTGGTCTCCATGGAGCGCGTCTTGATGCCAGGTCCAACTTACCAGGAAAAGAACAACCACCATTCACCACTCCAGAGTAGAAAACCGAGGCTCAGGGTGGTTATGTCACTTGGGAAGGCTCACACAGCATGGCTGAGCCATAAACCGGTTCCAGCCGGCTCCCAGGCCCAGGGAGGACTGGCGTCACAGGTGGCCTCCTAGCTATGTTGTCTTTGCCTTTCTGCCCCTTCACTAGGGACCCTGCCTCGTATCTGCCACATCCCCTGCTGGCCAGGGGTGGCTCCTTCACGATGGGCCTGCCGGCTCTCAGTTCAGCCATCTTCTGAGACCCAATCTGGTTCCTACAAACGCACCCGGAGAAGTGAGAGCAGAAGGAGCCTGAGCCAGGAGCTGGGGACAGGAGACACACTTGGCCTGGCCGCGGCCCCCAGGATGCTCACACGGCATCAGGGGACAAGAGGTGAGCAGTGGCCATACACTGCCCTTGGGGCATAGCAAGGAGAGGTTCAGAGGGCTCTGGGGCCCTAAGGAGACTTCTGATTTCCTGGAGGAAACAGCACATGGACACAGAGCTGGGGCTCAGGGGACAGGACTCACCTCATGAGCTGCACGGTGAGGGGCGGGGCTCCCGACCTGGGGAGACACCTGCACCCCTGCTCACGGATCAGTGTCCACAATCCCCACGAGACTGCTGTGCGCCAGCAGCTCAGGCACCGGGGACAGGAGGTTTTGCAAGATGCTGAGCAGCATTTGAAAGCAAGCTGAAAGCCGTCAGCTACCCAGACAACGCCAAACAGTAGTGGGGTTTCCAGATTTGGGGTCGGGGAGTTGGAGCGCCAAGAGAGTCACTAGCTTGCCGTCGTGAGCATCTCCATAGCGCAGTCCGCGTGCTGGGCACCGCTCTAGGCCTCCAGGAGCAACCAGCTCCTTCGGGCTTTGCTCTGTTGCCAGATGACGGGCTTCTGCAGACACGAGCGGCTGGGCCCACAGCGGACCTCCGTTTCCCTCTGCACAAGGGTGATGAACTCCCCAGCCTCTGTGACCCCAGGCGCTGGCTTCAGCACGTCGCGGCAGAACCGGCATCGCTGAGCCTGGGAAGCCAGCCGTGGAGATCTCCGCTGACGGGAGCACCTCCTCCGCCCTTCCCGTGCCCCAGGCCGTGCTTCCCTGGAGGCCGGGCAGCCCCCGCGGGTGTAGGCATGCACACCGCCTGGCACCGTGTGTCCCAGGACGGAGCTTGGCCGGCTAGGCTGGGCCCAGTCTGCACCGTGTCTGGAGCGCAGAGGCCTCACGGGGGCGGAGTCCCAGAACAAGGGCGCAGGGAGCACCACCGCAGCCAAGGAGGAGGTGACCGAGAGCGCCCCTCGTCCACCAGCACTTGGGTCATCACTGGTGCGGAGAATGGAGAAGGGGAGGCCAGGGGTCCTGCCTTTCTGAGGCTGGGAAATAGGATGAAACAGGTTCCACTGGGCCCCAAACAGATCTCTGGGGCTAAGTGTCCGGGCAGGAGGGTTTGGGGAGGAGGAGCTAGAAAGGTTGAGGGGAAGGCGGGGCCCAGGGCATCCCTGGGATCCCTCTCGCTCACCCTCCAGCCGAGCGCCTGCTGTCCCCTCTGACCCTCCCGGCTGGACCCGCTGCATCCCCCGCCCCTCCCCAGGAAGCTCGAAGCCCAGGGCTATTGCGGAAACCCCAGTGTGACCCTGTTTCTTGTTGGGCCCATCACGTGGGGCTCCAGCGTGGGCCTGGGACCCCCGGGGCCATCTCCCAGGCACCAGTGTGCGGCTTGCCACTGCGGCACGCCTCTCTCCTACTCCATATCCCAACTGCGGCGTGGGGCTCACGGGACCTCATCCAGATCCACTCCTGTGTGGGGGCCCGTTGCTCCCTGTCCCCGTGTGCCCTGTGTCCGTCAGCATCACGGTGGCTACCCCCACAGCCAGCATTTCCTTCCGTCACACCCCCTCCTGTCCTCTGCCGTGCAGTCTCTGGCTCCCAGCATGGCCCAGCTGGGAGAATTGGCACTGGAGCGGCCCGGGGAGCGGCCACCAAGGCAGGGCCACAGGCTCCACCCGTGGGGCTCGCGCCTCCCAGCAGCGCACACCGAGCTTCCTGCCTATGGGAAACGGTGCGGACAGCCGTGCCGCAGCGCCAGTGTCAGCCGGCCCTCCCGCTGCTCCCGCCCCGGGT